>NW_007577868.1:608005-753752 GCF_000690725.1 Stegastes partitus | reverse complement strand
CCCCTTTTTTTGCCTTTTGAGAATTGGGGTTTTGCACTGTTCAGTTAGATAAAGCCAGCACGAGCATTTGTCTAATTTTTGACAGATTATGGATAAATTGAGAAAACTCATTATTTGATAATGATAATGAAAAACAGATCTGTTCTGTAATGTAGGCTAGTCAGTGAATCAGCTTTTGAACATCAGTCGTCTTTGATATGCTTTTTTCCCCCATGTTGGGCATTCTGTATGTGGATTGATTTCAGCTTGCAACATGATGACATCATTTTGCAACGCTTGCAACTGGATGCAGCACAAAGACACAACAGCTTCTGACTTCAACACTTGAAATAAATATCAAGTTGCCTTAATTTGTCAAATTACATTGTAAGGCGTCTTTGTCCGCGCTCTAGTCAGTGAAACGTGGCGGCAGAAGGATATCGGCCTTGATCTGTGGTTCTGGTCGCTGAAGGACCAAAATTTCAGTCTTGCAGCAAGATGTAATCAAACTGACCATCTCATCCTTCTGCAAGATCTGTGGTGTTTGTGGGCTCAAGGGGAAGATAAAATAATGACTAGTTTGCACCACAGGATTTGTAAGATCCCTCTAGCCACAGGAGACGACTCGGGTTTGAATTATTGATGCCATCTTACATATATATGCTAAAATATGTCTCTTATCTTCTTGCTTAGAAGCACCACTACTCCTTTGGTAAATCAAAGCAAGACCATAAAATGCTGTCCTGACTAATAAATTATGGAGTGCTTCTCCTATTTCTTGTCACTTGCACTCCTCCATGTTTTAGGGTCAAATTTGGTTTGGCTGAGAATAAACTGTCCTTGTTCTAAATCAGATTTTTCGATCTTTCTGTCCAAGAAAGTATTTTTTCTCCGTTACCAGCTTCCTTTTACTTTCAGCTTACCGTGATTGGGCTTTTCTCACCCTCACCGGAGCATTTGCAGTAACACACCGGCTGATGATGTGGATCAGGTATCACAAATCCATAAGTGTCAGGAGATGAGGTTGTATTGACATGGAGATTATTGATCCTGGGATTAGGGTTGGGGACCCGCGGGGCATCAGGGTGGCTGAAAGAGGAGCCCCCCATGTTTTAGACAGCTGCATGATCCCTCACAAGCTCATTAACGCCGGCTGGATGATAAAGCCGAGTGGGTTAACTCTGTTTATCTTTGTTAGCCAAAATCCCTGCAGTCATTTTGTCTGACGGAGCCTCCTCCGGCCAAAACGAGGGGGATTCAGTTCTGACCAAAGCCATCTTTTAATGTGCTGCATTCCTGCACAATATATCGCTTATTTCTCCTAAATCTGACTCCTGCTGTGGTTTAACTCAAAAAGCATTGTGGACGAACTACAAACAAGCGAGACAGTGAAGATTTCATTTTACTGATAAAAACATTGAAATAATAGTACCATTATGTAAGTATTCCTTAAAGGACATCACCACTAATAGACTAGTAAACAGAAAATAGGACACAGATGGAGTTGTAGACTGTCCCAATGTAAACCCCGTTCTGCTTTGCTCAGAGCTACACTCATTAGTTCAGACAGCATCTGTTTTTAGAGTAGCAAAGTGCTGACTGGGGCCTTTGTATAGAGATAGCTACAGCCTCTCTTTTACAGCTGGGTCCATGCTGTCTGGCCTGCCACAAGCTCAGCACCGCTGGCCAAACAGGCCTCCGAGCCCTGTGGGCAGCGCTGAATAGCATATAGTTGTGTGTATGTGTGATGGAAAGCTGCTAGGGTCTGCTGCTTTGGAAGGTCCATCACAGAATATGTTGTAAAGCTCTGCTCTGAAAAGGTTTTCCTCCCCATCTGGGCGTAGATTTTTTAAAAAGATAATGCGCGAGACACGAGCTGTAGTCATTTAAGCTCATACTGTGGTCTGAAAGTTGGTGTGACGTTCTTAAAAAATTCTAGCAGGAGAACTTAACAAGAGTTTTTTTATAGTCTACACTTGCAGTCAGCTCTAGAATAGATCTGGTAGACCTGCGGTTGAGGTGACTCTGAGATTTCTTTCCATTTTTATCACATAAGTGGGTTAGAATTTTGCTACGTCACACTTGTTTTGCAGGTGTTGGTCCAACGAAAGAGAAAATGACAAATTGTGCTGTATCTGCTGGATGTTCTGCTTCAGCACAAGAGCATTCCTCAGATCTTCCATGTTGGCTGTTGGCTTCGTGGCAGCAGATGCCCGCTTATAGTCAAAGCAACAACTATTTGCTTGAGGAAGGAAGGTATTTGACCATATTACTTTACACTTGTCAGCCATAACATTCAAACAGACTAATATATTGTTGTTTGGGGATTTCCTGCAGTGTCGGACACCAAGACGTTGGCAGGGAATCCTGTACATCTGTTTTAAGGTGGAAACTCTATGGATTGAATTTGTCTTGGACTCTTGGTTGTGTTACTCAAGCTGTTTTTGAGTTGTGTGGGAGTCCTGCTTGGCATTAGGGTTGGTCTGCAACAATGTCTGAAGGGTAGTACACGTCAAATCATCATCCAGCAGAACATTGTAGTGCAGTGAGGTGAAGGTGGAGATGTATTTGTGTTTACCTGATGAATATTTGTCCAATTTTCACTTCACTTTTAGCTGTTTGGAGTCCCGACCTCCCGATAAATGGTGTAATACTACTGGATCTTTAGCTGCTGCAGGTAAATTCTCTAAAATGGTAACTTTGCAGGCTGTAAATTCTCCAAAAAAAACCTGATAGATGCTAAAACGCTCCACTGAACTGGAGCAACCTACATGGGTTCATCAATACCAGGGACGATTACATACATGTAGTCCGACAACAGCATTAGAGTAAACACTGTTAGAGGTCCATTGATTTAAACTTGCTTTAAATCAGACATGTTTTAGATGAGGTAGTTTCCACTCAGAGTTTGCATAAGCAATTGTGATTGAGCTACTTTAGGTCCTAATACAGAACAAGAATGTAAACAGGGTGAAGTTGGTGTTTTGGAGTCTTTTCACCAGAGATAAAGAAGAGCTGATTATAGCAATCTTACAAATGTGAAGAGATTGGTAGGTGTGAAAGGAAAGAAAGGCACTTGAATTATGGATTTATTTTTCTTCTTCTCTTCCAACAGCCTTGAAAAGGTGTCAAAGGATATATTCGGTCCTCTTTAGCGCTGAGATTGGTGTCAAATAATGAGGTTACTGGGACGCACAAAGAGAATTTATTCTCGGTGGATTATTATCTACCACAAATGGATCAAATTAGCTTAACAACATGGGGCCATTTTTATCCAAATGGCTTTAAAATGAGCAGGAGTGCGATATTAACTGCTGCAAAACCTGTGGTCCTTTGAGCGTTTGGGGCCGATTGTCTGGTTTGTTTTGTCTGCTGGATTTGCCTGCAGGCCCATGTTGTTTCAATGGCAATTTGTTTAATGAAAATCAAGGCAAGGACGGGAAGCAAATAAAGTAGCTTCAAGTGTATGTAAGCATGAATCCATGTGCATGCAGCATAGGGATATATGTGTGTCCAGTCCATGCTACAGCGATCCTGCACACCGCAGCAAGGAAGCAGCAACACCACTGAAGTACTGAACCATGACAGCATCCAAATAAGTCATACCAGGATCTTTCATTTATTTGCTCAGGTGAGGTCACGAGTCATGGCTGTTATATAATTCACTCAGGCCAAGGGGACCATTTGCACATGGCTTCTGTGCCGTCATTAAGTCTGCCTTTGTTGTCCCACTAGTATTATACATTAACAGAGCTGAGAGCCTCAGAGGCGAAAGCCACGCAAAAGGGGCACACGAGATTTATTTGACCTCAGGTCCCACAAACAAATGCAGCACTTATCAATGCAGAAGCAAAGCACACAACACATGTTAATTGGAGCTATCACAAAGGCCCCGGGTAGTGCATAATGCGACTGTTTGGATAGCGCTCTCTTTTGTTTGCCCGCTCAGAAGTGGACTGTTAATGTCGAGTCCAGCCAGTCTGGTGAAGTACACGCTGTAGAGCTTTCACGTTTAATGAAGGGCAACTGCTGGGTGAAGTGTAATTAGTCACTTTGCGTTAGGCGTGCACATTCACAGACGCACAGATGATCAAAACTCATGGTAATCTGCCCTACATAGCTGCATTTCACTGTTGTTGCTGTCACTTGATGGAGCCCAAACTCTTCACGCTGTCAGATCTAAGATACTGCATGTGCATTTTTAACAGTGAAACAGTCAGAGTTCATATTTCACACCTACATAAATACATGAATATTGTAGAAGTGTTCTCTGTCACATACATTTTGGAGAAAATAAATCACTGCTGGGTTTCTATCTGAACCAGTCCAACTGATTTCTATTCTCAGAACAGAAAGTCATAGAACAGAGGTCTCAGTGATTGACTGGGTGTTCAAACTAGAGGACACTGCAGCTAGAGTGGGTTTGTATTGTGTGTTCTACATGTCAGAAGGCTCCTAAAATACTTGATCAAGTTAAGGGAAAGAAAGAGGTTTTGATTTATGACAGAAAAAGTCATCCCAGTGTACTTCAAGCCACTTTGGACTATTTCAATCTTTACCAAAGACAGCAGTGTTTTCCTAACCTTTAGCAACTATTTGAGCAGGTTATGCATGATGAAACTCTAATGATCACTTTCTTATCGGGGGATATGACAGTGAATATTGTGGGGCATATGTTATTTTCAAAAATTACCAAAATTAGACCGTTTGTCATGACCAGAAACTGTGAGAACAGAAAAAATAATTGGATTTTTAATTTTCTAATGGACATTGAACTACTCATCTGTCATGTGCCATTTAATCAGAAAGCTTAATCCCATCTAAGCCTCAAATCATAATTCCATAGAAATCACTTTATTTTACACGTCTCATCTAAAAGTTTGTCCAAGATAAATAAAAAAATAATAAAGTTCTTTAATGTGGTGCAGTTGAGTGGCTCAGCTGTGGCCAGAAGTTTTGACAAAAGTTCAGTGACTTTTCAGCAGAACTGGACTGAACTGTAGGCTTTGTTTACACAGAGCAGATAGGAGACATGTATGGAGACAAATTATAAATGTAGTAAAATAGCTATAGATAATTATTTTTGTATTGTACGTTTACCTAAATTTACTCCAAATAGCAAATACGGTATTATCTGATTAAATATGTGCACATTTATATACATATGTCCAATACTACAATAAAAATAAGTAAAAGTAAACATTTTAATCACCTAAGTGGGTATTTCTGACTTTTTCCCATCAGTCTGCTAGAATGGAAACCAAATAGCCCAAAATCTTGAAATTAACCAGCATGAAAAAGCAGAGTTCCTGCCTTTATTCTCTCACCTTGAGGCAAGTTGCATTCAAGCAGCTCTAGTTTCCATTTGTTAATTGCAGACACAGAGCCGCTCACTGCTTCATAATAGTAGCAGTTGCTAGGTGTCTAAATAGCTTCACTCCTTTGCTCATCCTCTCTCAATAATGAGAGAAAAAATAGGGTGAGTTATCCCTTTAAGCCCTGCATCCTGAATCTCATGAATGACTTTCTCACGTCTGATGTCCACACACCAGTTGGCCGCACTAAAAGCAGCGAAACACAAAATGTGCTAACTGTCTCCTTTCACGAACACAGGCGATCACATTAACAGAGAGAAAGGGCTGCAGGAATTCGTGACTGTCTCTCAGTTACACGGTTAAAAAAAGAAGTGTATCCACAGTGAATGGGATGTCAGCTACGTAGACGGCAGCACCTGGGCGTGGGACAACTGTCGGTCTGTAGCAGCCTCAAGGCTGTTTCCTTCAGTATCAGACATATACCATCTGTGCATGATGAGATTTTGGTGCAGGCCCTGGTTACTTATTACTGTGTGTGTGTGTGTGCGCGCATCCTGTTCCCATGTGCATCTGTCTACATGTTCCTATAGTCACGGAAAATGACAAACGACCTTATTACGCTGGTTGCCAGGTTGGGTTTAGTGCACCGTGTCATGGTGTCATATAGATGCATTGCTCCCTTGGCCACAGAGACGTAAATTATTTTTTGTTTGCATATTCTTCGAGCAGCGATGCCAATTAGACATTGATAAACAAATACAGGTTTTTGTAATCTGCTGTTTTGACGGTTGTGTTTCACCTTCTGAACCCCAAAACCCACAACTGGGTTAAAAACTCTCTGTCTTTAAAAAAAATAACTAAAAAAGTTACCCAAATTACACCATTTATAAGTGCCAGAAACTGTAAAAGCAAAAAGAATAATTGGATTTTCAACTGTCAGACTTCCTCGACCTTCTTATCTGGGGTGTGATGTTCTATTGGAAAACCAAATTGTAATATTTCATCACTTTATTCTTCATGTCTGATTTTTAAAAATTGTCAAAAATCAAGCATTTGCTCTAAATGGATTCTGTAAAAAACAACAAATTCTGTGTTCCTCGCTGCAACCGGTAAGCCATTAATAACCTACCTATGATCAACCATCATATAACAAAAATTCGGGTAGTTTTTGATTAAATTAGGCTGAACTGCAGGTAGAGCAGATAAGAGAGGGGTATAGAAACAAATAAAACATATTAGTAGTACAATAACTATAGTATGTAGATTTTTATTATTATTATTATTATTTCAGGCCTTTTTGCCTTTATTTGTCAGGATAGTGAGAGAGTGAGACAGGAAAGGGGGGAGACAAGGGGGGAAGGACCTGCAGCAAACTGTTGTGAGCGGGAGTCGAACCCACGACCACTGCGTTGGGGACTATAGCCCCTGATCATGGGTCGCCCGCTCAGCCAGGTGACGTCGACAGGTGAGGGGCACCCAGACTCAGAATTTGTTTTTTAGTATTAGTTATACATTGGGCACAAATGTTCCATATATTCCTTTTTTTTTTTGCAAAATAAATAGTTTATTAAGTTAAAGTTTTGTTCTTTTTTTTTTTTGATTTATGGCATTTTAAATGTGTCATGCTGCACAGAGGACACTTCTGAGTTCCCTCTACTTCTAGTCATGGTTGTGCTGTTTCCATAGAGGTGCTAGACTTTATATTGCAGTGAAAAATGAGCCTACAGTGAATCAAAATGTGGCAGGGGCAAAAAAAAACAACAAAAAGAAAACCCCACAGTGTGCTTGGGATTCAGAGCATCAACCAATCCATGGTATTTTTGGACGAAACACTCCACCTTGAAAGTTCTTAGTGGACTGAAACACTTTCAGGGTTTGAAACAGATCAAGAAATAAAACTGAAGCTGAAGTCTTGCTTCAAAGCACTCCTGGGTTCCTGTTACTATAATTTAGTAGTATAGTTTAGTAGTAGTATAGTTTTTTTACTTTCACAAAGCTCTGAAAACACTTTACAGTTTTGGATGAAAATGATAAAATAGTTTGAGTTCTTTCTAAAAAGGTATGGCTGCTTTGAAAAATGCCACAAGCTGGTGTCAGGTTGGCCTTTCCAGCTGCGTTTGAAGTAGTTCAAACCCATACATTCCCTTTTAACGTTTGTGTGCGTTAGAGACGGAGACCAAGAGAGAGGGAGGGGTTGGTTGCCATGACTGTTCCAAAGGTTTTTAATTTTAACAGTCTGGGAGCATCCTTCAGATGACAGACAACACACACACAGTCCAGTCCCACACAAAAAGAGGAGCTGGGTTTAATCACAGAGATTTACTGCCTCCCCAAAGTTTTCTTTCCCCTTTTCTTTCCCTCCAGAGGTTAAAGGGACAATCCTGGCAGTTCCCACTCAACACTGCACACAATGGAGTCATCGAGAATGTCACACACACACATGTAGAGGAAGATAAATCAAGATTAGGGAACAGTAGGAAGTAGCATTTTTCTGCCGCTGATCCTCTGCTAAGCTCGAGCGTATTGTTCAAAACGTCCAGGTATGAGATCTCTGGGGATCCGATCCAATCATCAGACTCATTTTAAAGCTCCAGCAGAAGGAGAGCATCAAAGTGAGGGAGCAGAAACATGACAGAGGGAAGAGTGGGAGGTCTGGAGCAGAAGAAGAAACACACCGACTGGAGAGAAAAAGCACATTCACCATGAATGCAGATGAAATACTTCACCGTGTGACTCCTTTAAATCAGCCACAGTGAGAGACAGGCCCGCCATAGAGTTTGATTTCTATGTTAATTTGTGGATTTCTGCAGGCTGTGCAGGGAGGGAGGGTTGGGGGGGGTTGCGTCCCAAGGCTACAAAACCTCATTTAACGCAAACGTGCACTCCGAGGACCTTTTTCCGACGTTTGACTTCCATTACAGAACACAGACCCCTGCAATGAATGAGGCACCATGTTTGGGTGTGTTTCTATGAGGTTCTCTGCAAGAGATACAACAGCTGCTGCATCCGTCTAGCGCTCTTCTTTAAAAAAAAAAAAAATGCAAGTAAAAGGCTGCAAATGCAACAAAAAGATTGAATTGCTTTCATTGTGGATCTCAAACATAATCTGGCACCACAGCTTTTAATAGTTAAACTGAGATCAACTATAATTAACATGAGGGAACTCAACCAGTCACAAGCACCAGACAGGAAGTGTTACGATATAAAAGCACCTACAAATGGACACCAGTTGGTTCTACCATATCCCTGTCTTCTGTCTTCTACAACAAGACACAAGGCTAAGGACACTCCGATCCACAGGCTGTTGATTCCTATGGGCCGATATTGTTTTGATACAGCGTCCATAGAGGAAACTTGCGAGACAGCTTCTCTGCATGCAGCTTAAACAGTTTCTCTAAATCAGGGGTCTCCAATCCTGGTCCTCGAGGGCCACAATCCTGCATGTTTCCCTCTTCCAACACACCTGATTCAAATGATCAGCTCATCATCAAAGTTCTGCAGAAGCCTGGTAACTGATCATTTGAATCAGGTGTATTGGAAGAGGGAAACATCTAAAACATGCAGGACTGTGGCCCTCGAGGTCCAGGATTGGACACCCCTGCTCTAAATTCACCACTTTGACGCATGTCTGGAAAAAGACAATTGCAATTTGTAAAATGTGTTCCCAAGAAAGCAGCCACAACATTTCAACACCAACAACCATTTGACGATTAGTCACGTTATAGAATAACTATAGCTGCTAAGGCAGAGAGAAGAAGAGATGTGCTGGATAACTGAATGCTCAGATTTGCTGTTTTTACTTGTATGTATTTTGGGTTTTGTTTCCTTGATGAATGATAGACATGTTTTGTTTGTTCTGTAACATCATTTTTCAAATTGTCCTTGATCCTTTGGCAATACTGTCCACTTGATTTATTTATGTATTTGCCAAAAAAAGCAACCTGAATTGAAATTGAGAGAGAAAGAGCATTACTGTTCAGCCACTCACTCAGGTCTTTAATCTGAAGCTATATTTTTGGTGTCGTCTTTTTTGTTGCATCTTTTTATACAGTTAAAAGTGGAGTAAATTTATAAAGTCCCTGCTTTTTGATGCATCTATAGGAATAGATTTATGTTGCCTCGGTGTAATTTATTATTCCGACTTGGTTTCTTGTGCATGTTCATTTTTGATTCCACGAGTAAGCTGGATTTGTTAAGCTCTAAGTTGTCCCCAGTAACCGAGCATAGGCGGCTAACTTGCATGGAGAGAGTGGAATATTCTGCACAAGCTGCCATTTTTTAATTCATGATTCTTTCTCATCTTTGAGTTTTAATACCAAATATTCAATGTTAAGAACAATTGAATGAATTAATAATTGTACACCACAAACGGAAGGCTTCACATAGACCCCGCATGTTGGTTATTGGTTGATCTTGCTTCCACCAATGGGCGATCAGCCCCCAAAATTCCTGATCGCATCACCCGTACTCAAGAAACGAGGCTGTACAATCTGCGACTACTATCACTATGGTGACAGTTAGGCAGAATAGCACGAGAACTCAGCAGAGCGAGACTCGGCCATCAGTGACATGTCAGAAATGTGCAGAAAGAAAAAAAAAAAATGCCTCGTGCAAAGCAGCACCCTTGGAAACCATCTTATGTGACAACACAAAAGGGGCGTAAGGGAAAGCAAAGATGGAGACGGACGAGAGTGGAAATGAGTGGAAGGCGATGAGAAACAGAAGGTTGGAAATGAGAGCGCGAGGAACAAAAGGCCTGTTGACAAGAGAGCGCAAACAGCGGGCGGTATGGACCTATAGGAAGCCTGGGAGACGTCCAATATTGACTGCATATCTTCCACCAAACAGAGAGGAAAAGGCAGAAGAAGAACAGAGGATGGAGGCCTCCTAATATTAGTAACGCTCGTGGAGGCTTTCTCATTAATTTCCGACCAAATTTTCTTCTCAGGCTTAAAGCTGTGATGAAGGCAACACAAAGGCTTCATGCAGCAGCTAAGTGCAGATATTATAGTCGCTACATGTGTCTGGCAGTGCAGCTGTGACCACGTGAGATTAAAGTGAATGGGATCACTTCTTTCTTTCTTTTTTCTTAATGGTGCGAGTAAGTCCCAGCATGAAGGTTGATGCACTCTCTTCTACCAGTAAAGCACCTCGCAGCTGTGCGGTTGGTTAAATCCTGCAATTGAAGACCCTCAGACGAAAGACCTTCAGTGGAAACGGCAGGAGATGACATTACTGAAATTGCTATTTTTAGAAAATATCAAAGAACACGTTATCTGCCGTTTCACCTTGCCTCTGATTTTCAAGCGCCCTTCCCCCTCAGGGTCTCTGTTCATACGTGTAGGTGCGGAACAGGCCATGTTCTGCTGACAGCCCGTCACATGTCAGTATCGACTCCAGCGGTCCTGCAGTTTGTGAGGAAATACGTCATTTTTCACTACCAGTATGACCTTTCTGCGTGGATAGATCACCAAATAGCCAACCAGACGTTGAATCCCCCAAGCCTCTGTTTGAAATTAGTTTTCTAATTAAAGCTTCAGACCTTACTGATTACACCAACACATTGGATTTTGTACATATCTATGTGGGTAAACACAGGACACTGTTTTTTTGGGTGACTTTCTATTATATTCAGTGCAGTTTATTTTAGCATGTTAATTATTTCTGTGAACAAACGCGTCACTGTTGATCTAGAAAGTCTCTCTAAAATTTCAATTTGCAACCTGCAAAATGTCAAAATGCCTCTTTAGCCAGTAGGTCTACATGATCAAATAACACTATTATTGTTTATCCATTTATAGAGAAGGTTATTATAGAAACTCACTGATTAAGTTAGCAAGTGGCTTCAATCTAAGGATCGACAGATATGAGGGGGATTTTTTTAGGTCCATTGCTGATTATTTGTACATAACAAAGACCGATATCCAATATTTGGGACAGTTATATGTTGTATATAATGTTTTAACAGCATGTGATAGCAGATAACCTGTCATTCATAACTCGGCATCATCATTAATAAGGGTGACTATAACCGAATATGGAGGGAATAAATTAGGACAGTCTGATCTGTTTACATGGGATCGACTGAGGTTGATCAGTTACATCAGCTGTTCTTCTGTTTTCTTAATCTTTCAATGTTCTGTTACTTTTATTGCCCACTAATGTCCAGATCTTACAACTTTATCAATTATTGTTTTCCAGACACTAATCTGTGGCTGCCTTCTAATTTAGCTGCTAGCCGTTAGCATTAGCCACTGTGAGCTAATTTCCTCGTTTGTGGCAACGGCTTGTGTTTCTTATTCAGTTTTTGCAGTTTCTGTTTGAGAGACATTTCTGACACCACAGAGTCACAACAAACAGAAGAGAGGTGGTTGAATCAGAACTGATGTTGAGCATTTAATCTATCGATAGTCAGCCAGGCCGATAATCGATCTATCGCTACTTCAGACTACAGACAGCCATCCCTGCAGTGGTCGTTTGGAATGAAGTGACTGATCTGAATTATATACTTTGTTCCATCAGCATATTGAGGAAATATTCACAAGGACAATACAGTAGCCACAAACATGTTTAGGGCTAGAAATTAGAGCTAAAATCCTTCCATCATAGATGTAATTTATATCAAAATACAGACATTGCAACTACAGAGTAAGCTACAAAGTTTCCTGATCTAATTTGTGAACATTTATGAAATTATAAAAAGGATTTTTATTACTTTTTACCTAAAAGTGTTCAACCTTTCAATAGATAATAATTTTGAAAGGAGTTTATATATTAAGACTTGGAGGTTAAAGGGTTCAGATGACCAGACAAGCACTGCATCCTTTACATCTAGTTTTTCTTGGGATTACATGTTGGACACTAAAGTCCTATCCGCTCACACTGAATGGGTGAAATGATGTAGGGGTTCCATGTTCTTGTGTTTGTGGGCCAGACTCAGATGAAGGTAGAAGTTGGTCGGGAGCCCAGCCAGTTGAAGCTTGTGTTAAGTGTGTTTTTCGGGCAGCTGCTACCGTCGCCGATCGCTGAGGCCCCTCAGCCTGAGGGATTACACATTTCTATTCACGCCTGGGGTCACTTATTCTATCACAGTCAGGAAAAAAAAATCCCCCCTTTGTACCACACACGCAGCCACAACATTGGTGCAGTTTACCGTCTCCCAGTGGATCCATAAACCCAGGAAGCTAATTGAAACAGGAGACATGCAGTAAATCAAAGCGATGCTGCGCCACACCTAGAGTTTTACTAATCAGACGTAGTGATCAGACAGTAAAAACATACAGAGGCCTTGTCCAGAACTTATAATTCACATTCATGCTGTTGTCATAGAGATATTTTATCTCCTTACTGAGACTATTTTTTGCTTCTTCTGAAGGTTCATCAAACAGATTCAGAACATTTACTCAACTCTATGTCAAGTACAGTGTTTATTTGACTCATCTCCTGTCAATGAAGTTTGTTCAGAACAGAGTCAGGGTGGGCTGGGATCAATATGTTTCACACTGCGACTGTATTTCAGTAATCATTAGCTCGGCTGGTAGCTTCACACTTGGTTAGCTGAAGCCTTTTACAGTTTTTGCTGTGTTCAGTTACACTAACTTTACAGCCTTCCACCGATTTGTATTTAATATTTTACGTGTGTTAATGCAGTTCACACACCTTTAACCAATAGATGTCGTGGCGTCTGTTTGATATCTCGTCAAAAAGAAAATGATTACATGAGATCAGCACAAATAAAGTGAACACCAGAAGAACTGACAGGTAATTTGATCGATTTTCTGACAGGAAAAGACTTTGACATTTTTGGAAAATACAGTGATTCACTGTCAAGAGTTAGATAAGACTGTTACCTCTGTCATATCAGTTAGATATGAAACTACAGCTGGCAGCTGCTTCACTTGGCTCCGTGTGAAGGAACCGCCTACCTGCACCTCTACAGCTCACTAATTAACATGTTGTATCTTAATGTGTTCATTTATCATCCATCCTGCAGGACTGTTTCTCCATTAGAAAAACTAACTTCTTGTAGTCTTGTCAAATTGCCATTTTTACACATGATTGTGCTGATTAATCATCTAAACTTTAGGAAGTTTCTGTGAGTTTATTGCTCCTGTCACATTTTTACATCTTTGATTTAAGTCCCACACCTCAGTGGAAACAGTCCGACCATGACTAGAGGTTGGAAGAACTTTAAAATGTCTTCTGGGCAGTATGACCCAATTATAAGGCCATAGATTATTGTAAAACAGAAAATTGGTTTGAATTTCTTTATGTTATTTTTTTAAACTGAAAAAACCTGGAATCCACATGTACAACATTTTTTTGAGAGTGACTCATGGCTTCATGTTTGCTCTGAAAAACCCTGAATTTTATTTTATTTTTTTATTAAGTGACAAAGTTATACATTTTAAAGATTTGTTAAATTCTACATGCAGATATCTGTACATAGTGGAGATATTTCACTATTTACATTATTAATTTGTTTCCATACTTGTCTCCTATCTGCTTTGTGTCAACACAGTCTGCAGTTCAGCCAAGTTTAGCCAAAAAGTCCCTGATTTTTTGTCAAATGACTGTTGGTTGCAGATGAATCGCTCATGGCTTCACATTTGCTCTGAAAAACACTGAATTTTTATATTTTTATTGTTTGTTTTTATTTGAGTGTACTCAGGGAAAAGGTTAATAAACATTATGCATGCAGAATAACATGATTTTAATAAAATATGATTTAAAGCTTAGATCTGGTTACATACACTGATGTAGAAACACATCACAGATGACTAGGTGAAGGACCCCCCAGAATGTTGACAATCTAATGATTCTTTCAGTTTTTAGCTGTGGTGAATGGTGTAATTTTGGCTGATTTCGGGGTTCAAAGAAGAGATGCTTCATGCTAAGACGAGCTGATGCAGAGACAGGAGACCATCTCATCTAACTCCATAAATAGGTTTCCCAAAAATCCTGAGCTAGTTCTTTAAAAAGAAGTTGCATTCTCCGTTGCTGCACGACATCCTCGCCTGTATGTCTCTTTTTGTCATCTCCATGGTAACGTGCTGGATCACGGGGTCAGCTCTTGCTCTTCCGCCACCTCCCAGCCGGCGTCGTCTTCCCTCTCTGCAGCTCTCTCCAACCTCCCCCCCACCTCCACTTCTCCTCCTCCTGCACTCTGGTGATGAAGCGCTTTTAGATTCGCCCGTTAATAATGCATGTTTCTGATCCCCACTCACTCTTCATTTTTTCATGTTTGTTCCCCCTCTTCTCTCTCTCTCTCTCAGACACTCCTTCCTCCATCATCCTTGCTCTGCCTCTCCTGCCAGTTTTCTGATGTCTCAGTGCGTTGCTGTCTCCATTCATTAACATCCCACACTCTGTTTTTTTTTCTTCTTCTCTTTCCCCCCTCATCTCCTTCCTTCTCGTCTCGGTTCAATTTGTTTCAGTTCAGCTGAGATAAGATCAATGCGGCTCGGTTCGAATCACATCAGTCCACCTTAAATTCACCCGATTCATCCTGATACATTTCACATCGCTCGGCTGATACACTTTCAGTTCAATTAAAACTAAGCGGGCTGGGTTAATTTAATTTTAAGGGTGCTTATATTGCACATTAAAAAATAATCTTCCCTTCTTTGTCTGGCTCTGCTTTGATGGGTCACAGCTTGGGGTTGGGTTGGGTCATTCTGTAACAACAGCCACTCAGCCATGTCGTCGGACGCCCCCCCCTCCTTTCTCATCTTTTTTTTTTTTTTACATTACCCGATAAGTTCAAACAGCTCAACCTCACCTTATTAATGGCTCCTCGCATAATCCACCATCGTTCTCCTCTGAGCTAACTACAGTTTTAATGGCTCCACGTCTAAATGGGCCCCTCCGCTCTTTGTCCGTCACATTTGTTTTGCTAATGTGAGATGAATGGAGACTCTCTCTGGAGATTATGATAATGCATTCGCGGTCATGAAGGGGAAGCTTGCTTGGTGAGGGGGGGGCACAATGTGTGTGTTGGTGGGTAACCTTTTATTTGTGTGGGTCCCCTCGGCTGGAGGTAAAAGTAATAAAAATGACAGGAGAAATTTTGGTTATCGATTGGAGGCCTCGTGTTGGGCAAGACGCAATCATTTGCTGGGTTCCCTGGAGAGAGACTCTGTGTGACGCCAGACTTATGTGATGAATGAATTGAAGTCTGTCTGCTTCGAGGACTAAATCAATCCTTTTGTCAATTAGATTTCCTTGAGTGCGTTTATCTGCTTGCACTAGATGAGCTAATTTCATAAATATTATTTCATATCAAACAAGGACAGTTTGAAATGTTTCACCTTTGACATATCAGTCATTTGTAGCGAAAGCCACTGATTATCTAATATGCGGCTGCAAGTTTGCATAAATGCAGCTTGATAGAAGCAGCACTTGAAGTGTTTTAACAAAATTTTCTGTTCTGGTGGACACTCTTGAAATGATGGTAACATATTGTTCAATCTGGGCTAAAAAAAACAAACACCCCATTCATGGTTATTTTCTTCCTCCTCATTGCAGGTCAGAACCACCTTCTGAGGACAGACAGCATCTGAGATTTAATCCACACAGGTAAGTCAAAGATTTGTGTCTATCTGCACTCATTTGCTATTATCTTTTACTCTAAAAATCCTCAACCACAAAACAAGTTGGTGTGCCAAAACTACACTGTTTATCATAGCGACAAACTGTACAGTCTTTGAACTACTCATCTGTAACACACAGTTCCATTGGAATACATAACCAGATCGGGATATTTTTAACAAAACCGCTTTACTCGATCATTGAAAATTTACCACAAATAGTCCATTTGTTCTAACCAGATTCAGTAAAAAACGAAAAATGCCATGCTCCTTGGCACAGTCATCACGTTGTGTGTGACTCAGCTGTGATCGACAATCATGTGACAAAAATTCAGTGACTTATTGGCTGCAGTCTGTGTTTATAGAGCAGAGAGGAGACACGTTAAAAAATTTAAGTAATTAGATATTTATAGCATCTGGAGTCACTGTGTCTTTTCAGTCTTGGTGGAAAAATGTTGTGCATGTTGATTCCAGAAGTTGTTTTTTTTTTTTGTAAATTCAATAATCAAAGACATTCAAATTGAGCTTCTTCTCTTTTCCTTTGTCATGATTTGTTTTGCTGCACAAGACAACTGACTTGTTGCTACCTTTAGCCATGGTTCTGCTGTTTCCATAGTGGTCTTTAGGAATTTATTTTGCAGTAAAGAATGAACCAAAGAGCAAAATGAGTCCAGTAATTGCTTGGGACTCAGAGGGTTAAACTTTTGCTCTCATTGTAATTGACTCCGCTTGTAATCACCACTATAATGCTGCTACGTAGAGCAGAAACAGGTCGCCACGATCCAGTGACAACAAAAACTGCTTGTCCTTTGCTTTCGCTCACTCATAATGCCACTGCAGCTGTTTATCCTGTGCTCTTGCGTACTACGTACACACTGATGTTACTGAATGTGCCAGGGAGATGCGTCCTGCGATGCTCTAACCTCAAGTCCAGGACAGCTTCTGGACTTGGAGCACAATTTTTTGCTGATGTCACGTCTGCCCTTGTGCATTTTGTGTATGCGTTTCGTCTCGGCTGCTGTTGTGTTACACCGCCCTGAGGGGCTAGATTTTAAACCAAACGTGAGTAATACATTATATCAGTTTCTGACAAACTGAAGTATATTTCTGCGTTTGGGAAAATATCCTCCAAGGACCTTTCGGTGACTTTTCTAAGCTTTGCAGATGCTGGCTGTACTTCAAATAAGAAAGGTCAGTTAGCATGGATGGAAAGTGCTGAGTGTTGAAGCGTGAGTCAGAGTCAGTGACTAATTTATGCCCTTTGCAGTCTTGGCTGTGCCTTTTGTTTGTATCTGCAGTGTGCAGTCAATGGGTAGTAAGTCAGCAAAGCAAAGGACTGTAGCTTTACGCTTGGTGGAACCTCTGTGTGGCTGTGATTTGAATTTGTGTAGGTTAGTTTTGTTGTTTTGTGCTTGGAAAAAAACAAAAAAAATCCAATAAAAGTGTTCTTTGATGCTGAAAAATCACCCATATGGGAAGTGATGGAATGCATGTGCAAAGAAGTAGGTCAAGGCTCATGATTTGGAAGATAAAAAGTCAAGATCAGCTGGTGCGAGGCGATCCGACAGTATGCCCACTGCCTGGTAAGATGAGCTATGATCTCCCAGCATGTGAAAAAAAATAGGAGCCACCATGTCCTGGCATCACCTGCTGCTGAACGAACACAGCGGAGAGCAGCGCATTGATGCCATTTAACACGCAAGAAATGCAGGGAATGACGCACTAATATATGAGAGTACCACTGAGAATCACACACGAGGGGTTTCCCACTGCCGTAAACCGTTGAATGTACATAAAAAGCCACTACCTGGCGTGCTGCATTCACCTTGTGCAAAACCTTTAAAGCGTCTTTCTTTCAGCAGGGAGCCTCAGTAAGCAGAGCAGCAGGGTATTACATAACACACCACTACAATGCTTCCACCCTTCATTACTATCATTGTTACCCGAACAGTCCCCTGAGAGCGATCCACTATATTGCACTGAGCCATCATTTTTTAATTTATTTTTTTACATTGAGTCATTATCGCAGCAGTTTATTTGACTGGAAAAAAAAAAAGAAAAGGTGGTTTGAATTGGCAGGTTGCGGTGATCTCTCCTCTCTCCTCCCCTCTCTATGAGTAATCCTGATGAACAGATGGGTGGAGGAGGGCAAAAAAAAAAAAAAAAGAAGGCCGATGCCAGCTTGTTTCGCCGCTATAACACCGTCAATCAGTCCCCTCCTCCATCTCACCTCCTGCCCCCTTCCCATCATGCCCTTTTCATTCCTGTCAGCATCTTTCCCCTCTCTTTCATCTTTTTAATTCTGATATTCGCCCCCTGACGACCTCCCCGACGTTGACGCCATCAATCCGTCTGACAATGTGGCCGGCTGTCCGACCATCGACAACAACAACCAGATATGCAGAAAACTTAGCCGTTAAAGGTTTAACCGACTCGCCTTGAAGGACAAACATACAACATGCAGTATGTTGTAGTAAAGCCCAGAGTCACGCACCAAGGCCACGTGCATCCATCTGCTCGTCGATACCTCTTACCTAGCAGTAGCACCCAGGAATACCAATGAGACTTGGCTCATTTACAAGCCCAGCTGGATTTATGTCACACATTGTCACACTGTATTAGAATGAGACCAGCTATTGATTTTTGATCCTTTTATCCGACACGCGTGCTCTTTGGCTGCTTCATTCCAAACACTTTTTTTTATTTTTTTTCCCCCCCGCCACAGTTCACATGGTCCCACCTGGGAACTGCACGCACTGTTGTTCAACTTGTTTCTGAGAGTACAAAAGATATGAACCAGTGAGCTACAAGTTGGATCTGAAACATATAGATACCAAGTTTTTAAGCAGAATTCTGTGGTTTCTTCTGAAAGTTAAAACATGGGATGTAATACCTACGGGATGGTGCAGATGAGTTTATGCCATAATATAGACATCGCAGTAATGGGAGCTACATTGTGAAAGATCAGTTTGTAGAGGAAAACATTAGCTCCGTCTCCTAAAAATGAAGTTTCTGTAGATGTAGTCTTGCGTAGCCGGACCATTCTCAGGCGTTGATACAGTGCTGTGTAGACTGGTCTGACTGGACTTCATGATTAGTCTGCTGTAGGAGATAAAAACTTGCTCTGGCCTGTTTGTTTTTCTTTAAACCAATTCCATTCATCTTGGGCTGTGCTATATCAATGGTCTCCTCTTCAGATAGTGGCAGGGGATTTGTCTTGGTGGAAGATTGGCATGCAGGGAAGGGTCATGAAAGTTAGTAAGGCAGAGCTGCCTCACTGCTTGAACCAAACCATCCAAATTTGAGGTTTTCAGTCAAGTTGGTGGTACCATGTAGACAGCAGAAGGGGGAACAGAAAACTGCATGAAATTTGTGGCCATTGACAGGTTAATATCTGTAATCTGCATTCTGTGAGTCAGACTAGTCTACAGCTAGACAACATTGTCAGTCACATTTGGGGGGAACACATTTTATGCCATTTGTTCATTACTGTTGCCATTAGTGGGAGTGTGTGTTGTCACCCATGTAGGCCTGAAAATGCAAAAAATAAAATAAAAAAAGCCTCATACATGTTGTCAAAGGGCTTCCATTAACCTGAACCGGGACATTTTCCTCAACCTCACCATGTAGGTATGGTCTCTAAACCTAACCAAGCATCTAGCACATAGTTCATGTTGTTAAATCTGAACACAAAGCAGGAAATGTTCCTAAAAATAACCAAGTAGTTATGTTGTCTACGATGTAACCAAAAAGCAAACGAAAGAAAATTGTGAGAGGAAAAAAGTTAAGCTTAAGAATAACGGTCCCACATAAGATGTCATGGGGAAATTGTATTTCTTTCAAACCGTCAATGAGAATCCAGTTTAGCTGTTTAGGTATGTTGTTTTAGAGAAAAAGGTTTGTGGGGATTAAATATAAATAATAATAGTAAAATACAAGAAGTAAAAGGGAGCCGTGGTAGAAGTAGTAGGGAAAAAACTGACTACATGAAAGGTTGTTGAGAAATATTATGTAAAAGTCTCTCTTCTGAAATTCTGTTTGATTTCGAGCGTTTAGTCGCAGTAATTGACATTTATAACCATAATGCAGAATATGAATCATTACATCCAGTTTTGTCACCATTGACTAAAATCACATTCTGGTGTCACATGTCAAGATATTTTTTTTTCAGGGATATTGAGCATCCTTCACTCCACCTGTCACAGACACACAAGCTAAAAAAAAAGACACTTATGGATTGCACGGCTCTGACTGAGCCCACGGCTTTTGATGAGATAACCTTAGACAGGCGAGACACGGACTCACAAACACCTACACCTGCACAAACCTAACACCCAACCAGGCCGCCGGCAGCCAACAAACTGGTCCATACGCCTGGAAAAACGTGTCCAGATATCACAGCATTACAATTGGACGTCAGATGAGGCAAATTTTAATGGCATCAATCGTAAGGGAGTCACATATGAATGAGTCCTCAGCTTTGTGAGCATTTATCGGTTTCAAAGCCGTTCCAGGTTGATTCTGTGACGAAACCACAGCTTGTTTTCATACTGGATGTTCATTCTCTTCAGTTTATTTCAAAACAACACACCACATTTTGCAGTGCCGTATATTTTTTTTGGCATTGGGTCAAAGTTTGATTTTTGTCACAAAATCAATGCCGCAGTTTGTCTTCGCAGATCTCTTTTGTCAGGTGCTCTAACCTTTCCTATTTTCTCACCTTCTAAAAGGAGAGGATCACTCTTTCACATGAATGTGCCTGAAGCAACGCTGTTCAGATTCACTTCATGCGATAGCAGGGCTGCTCACGTTCCCTGAATAGGAAAAAGGGGAACAGGAAATGACAATAAGATACTCTTTTTTTGTGTCACGGTTAGGCTATTCATATCAGGGATTTATGGAGAAGCATGGGCGTTCACAGCAGCACGGTTACATTTTCAAGTGGGTGAGGGGTCAGGAGACCTTTTGGCTTATCGAGGATGCATTCATGAAGTGACATTTTCATTGTTAGGCTACATAATTGCATAGATTACACTGTATGCTTCCATTTTATTTTCTTAGAAAATGCACATTTTATGCATCTATCTATCTATCTATCTATCTATCTATCTATCTATCTATCTATCTATCTATCTATCTATCTATCTATAATGGGAGCAACTCTACCGTATGTCTTCTCAGGGATCAATGAAGTATTTCTGATTCTGACATAAGTAAGATAAATTGTACGTATTTTAACTCCTCATTTATTGATATGCTTGCTATCTCCAGCTGTAAATGTCAGAGATGTAGTGATGCTTGAAGATACAATACAGCTTTAATTAGGGCTGAATGATGTGCAAACAAAGTCACATTTTAATTCTGTCATTTATTAGCCATTACGTTGCAATTGCAATATGAGTCATGATTCTTCTTATTATTTTTTTTTCAAAGATTGACAATGACATGATTTTTTTTCCCAGTATCTGTACCGTACTAGCACATTCCCTTATGTGTGGAGAATTTGTATGCCGAGGCATCTCTGCATCACAATGCCTCATTTAAAATGGGATATTACGACACATTTGACCTTTATCGATAAACTGCAGCTCCTTCTTTGCTCCATGTTGTGATTTTGATAATTCTTAGAATAATCGAACACAATCCTCAGCTAAACAGTCTCCAACCAATATTCCTTCTAGGTTGGGAGGAGGGTTGTAAATAAGGGTCACTGAGCCATTCAGATACATAATTGATTCAGCTGTTATTAGTCAGATAGCTGAGGTCAATGCTGAGCTCCTACCAGCTACCACATAAAATCACCTTTTGTATGTATTAACAGCACAAATTGGGTTAATTTTCTGCTAGAACAAACACAGCTAAGACCGCTTGTCTCTTCTCACAGCAGCTAGTGTGCAATATACATTTAATGGATACTTAGGTCATTAAATTTAATGCATGTGGTGCTCAATACTGTCACCAAATGACATTTAGGAGCTTTTGGATACCTCAGGGATGGATCAGTTGAAATTCTGCTGTCCACTTGTTGTAAAACTTAGTTAATAAATGAATCACACACGCTCAAAAATTGATTTTTACCTTTTCTTTTATTGTACTCCTCGGCTTTGCTAAATGTTGCCTTTAGAAAACACAAACTCTATCCACACCCCCAGTTTTATATTATTTTTAACTTCCGCATGTACTTGCTAAAATGTTCATCTTTTATAAATACGCGGATGACGCTGTCCTTTGTCTGTAATGATTCTCGTTTCTTAAACTGGTTAAAAATGCATTTTCAAATCAATATTGCATGACTTTCAAAACCAGGTCACAGCGCGCACGTGAATATTAGTTGCTGTCATTACAGCTGTAGCCGGCGGCGCTGTGGCCACATCTTTTTTACTGCCGGAGATGTCACCTTGTGCCCTAGAACACCCCCTGCCATTTCAGCAGTATCCCAGCGGTAAACAACGAGGAAGGACAATAGCTCCCGCGGGTCGGTGTTAGAGGTGTGGACGGGCGGACAGGCGCATGCTGACCATCAGCACTTCACAAAGCCTGAGAGAAAAGCAGGCGCTGGGGGATTCTGTGGATGGTGCTGGAATAACTGACCCTAAAAGGGAAGGCCCAGTGTGTGTGTGTGTGTGTGTGTGTGTGTGTGTGTGTGTGCACATGCAAAAGAGGCTGAGATAGTTTGTTTTGATGAGACGGCTGTGTGTGATCCGGTTTGGGGGCTGTCGGAGACAAAGGGCCTGCCAGTTCTGTCTTTTCATTGTAAAGAAGCGGTGTTAGTGTAGTGAAAGCTCCTCTTACATTAACTTCCAGTGTAGCGGACAGCTTCCGATGGAGTAAGCAGTTAAATCATGAGGCTCTGATTTCAGTTTTTTAAGGGAGATACCTGGGTAGAAAACATGCTTACAGCCTGCTTCTTACTGGTCAAAATACAAGAATGCAGTGGGTATCTGCAACTTGTGTATTTCAAAACTGTGCAAATTCGGCAGGGATCTGCCAATATGGGTTTTTTCGCTGCCTATACTGAAGAAAGGTTGATATTCGGTAGAGATACACATTAAATGTAATGTTTTAACAGCATGTGATAGCAGAGAACCTGTCATTCATCACTAGGCTTCTTCATTAATAAGGATGATTATAACTGAATATGTAAAATAGGAATAGGCGTGATAGAATTAGGCCCCTCTGAGCTGTTTATAAGGGGTTAATTGAGATTGATCAGTTTGTCTCCTGCAGTTAAGTCTGCTGTTCTTCTATTTTCTTAATCTTTCACTGTTTTATCACCTTTATTGTCCATCAAGGTCCGTATCGGAAAGCATTATTAATTATTGTTTGCCAGATTCTATTTCACAGTAATCTGTGGCTGTCTTTTAATTTAGCGACTAGCCATTAGCATAGCATTAGCCACTGTAAGAGTAGCTATGTTTTTTTAGCTACTTTTTTTTGTTTGTGGCAATGGCTTGTGTTTCTTGTTCAGTTTTTGCAATGTCCTCTTGAGGGACATTTCTGAGACTACAGAGTGATGACAGACAGAGAGAGTGGCTCATCATCAGCAAATGAGAAAGTGGTATTATCAGAAAAATGTCAAATATCGGCCATGATAATCGGTCTATCCCTAATATTCAGCATGCAATCTGTCCTGATCAAAAAGGAATCAAACTTACCTGATCGATGGAGGACTGTCTTTGGTGCATGCTTTGTAAACATTTTCCTGGAAATCACAAACCCATATCCGTAACACAAGTATGACATTACCTCACCTTGTCTTTTTTTTCCCAGGTGTTGACGATTTGTTTGACAGAAAATACACCTTGTAAAACACCCAACATAGCTTCACTTTAGCTCCACAGTCAGTGCTTTATTTCCATCTCTTCTTACCTCTCAAGCGAAGAAAAGCGCAACCCAACCCGCCTATTGTGTGAAGCACAAATACGCTTAAGTAAATAATACTTAACTCTCTAAAAAAAACCATATGAATAGCAGCCCATCTATTAAGGCGGATAAGCGAGGCATTGCTACCTGTTGTTTTCCGTACAACTTCAAAAAGTCCAGTTGAGGCCTTTGCCCCGAAGAATGGGCATTTTCTCATCTTACAGTGGGCTTTGTTCGCAGTAGGTCGGCCGGCTGGGGCGAGTTTGCCAAGACGGGAAACAGAAAGAGACATAAGGGGAAGGAGAGGCCGAGCAGTCAGCCAATAACGTTATCAAAGTGACAGATACAGAGACAAAGACTGAGAGGAGGTTGGTGTTTCTTACTCGGGGTCAGACCTTTCTTTCCTTGGATGTTTGCACAGAGGACCAGTGGGTTTGTACGTCTTTGTCTAGTATACGTCGGCACTGCTTTCACTTAGCATTTCTTACTGTCAAGTTAGCTCTTGAAATCTCATGGAACATATAGAACAAAGCACCTAAAGAGAGCGGTATATACCTCAGGAGCTGATGGCGACAACAAACTAAGCCACAGGGAGAATAAATGTAGGACTTATATTCATCATGCTGGTTGGAAACACAACTCCAGTTTGTCATTCGAGCTTAAGAGTTGCGTGCTCGGATTATTTATGCCGTTGCCAAGTTTACAAAAGATGTTCTGTTCAGCTTCTGGAGTACAGCAGTATCAAGGGATTATGCTTCCTACGTTTAAAAGAAGAGAAAAGGGATTATTCCCCTTTTAGAATGACACGACAGTAGCACCTGCTTTTCACATGATTGCGGGACCAGTTGTTAAAGTACTGCGAGCCAACTAGGTAAGGTTCTACCCTCAGGCACTGGTTGCACAAAGGCGGTTGTTAGATGCTGTAAGAAATGATGTGTGTGTGGTCTGAACTGCTTTTTGTTTGTGATTACAGGAGGTTGTCCTCCTTTTTCTTTCCCGCTCCCTTTTCAGAAGCCCAGTAACTGGAGTGCATTCAGCTACCAGTTTTGTGTGAAATTAAGTTTTCGTCGTGGTTTCAGTGATTTTTAAAAGAAGCCGAGATGCACGTTCCCCCTCTGGAAACGCACACTGGAATAACAAAATGCAAAGTCT
The DNA here is from genome assembly GCF_000690725.1 of Stegastes partitus. Taxonomy (NCBI): domain Eukaryota; kingdom Metazoa; phylum Chordata; class Actinopteri; family Pomacentridae; genus Stegastes; species Stegastes partitus. The sequence goes on along the minus strand of NW_007577868.1, from coordinate 728,854 downwards.
GCTTTGTCCGATGTCAGCAGTTCTGAACCCCAGAATCCACCGGCATATATGAGGCATGCTATCTTTTTTAAGACAAAATCACACCATTTATCAGAGGTAGATCCTTAAAAAGCAAGCTTTGCAACAGTCCTTGGACTAATCATGTTTGACAATTAGTTCCGCTGGGATAATCAACCAAATCTAATTTTCATCAAAATCTTTTATTCTGTGTCTCATTTAAAAAATCTGCACAAAAACAAACATTTGCAGTTATCAGTCGGTAAAAAAACTCAAAAATAGTCTGTACTCTTTGGCGAAAACAAGACGATATCATGTCCCAGCAACAAGTAACAGTCAAAAATGACAAAATGATTTTTTCTTTTTTAGTTGAACAAGGCCGAACTGCAGGCTGTGTAAACATCGAGTATGGAGACAAACTTAAAATGTACAGCATTTAGTAAAATGTCTATACAACATACAGTATGTAGGGTCACCATTTTTGTCCAGTATTGGTGATACCTGTGGGCACCTGAACACAGAAATTCAACTTTCATTTTAAATTTTTTCAAATATTTATACATATTTTTGACCCTTTTCCATGTCCTAGCCGTGGTTCTGCTTCCATAGAGGTTCTGCACTTTATATTGCAGTGAAAAATGAGCCCAAAAATGTAGCAGGACCAAACTAAAAGAACTATTGACCTTGGGTTCACATTTAGGCTTTAATTCATTCTCATGTGTTTCTGGAGACTCTCACGGCTCTCAGCTCCCACTCCGGTGACCTGGAGATTGTAGAACATAGTGCGGTCGCTGTGCTTTAATGCATGTGCTCACTGTCGAGACAAAAGGAGTGAAACATCAGCATCCAAAGTAAATACATCTGGTGCCAAATTTCATGACAGATTCAAGGTTTTCCTCTACAAACCGTCACTGTGCTGTCAGTGATGTACAAATCTATCTATCCGTGTACAGATAAGAGGAACACGCGCGCCGGTCCACTCCAGCTGAAAGCAGTCTGGCTCTGGTTTATTGTCTCAGAAATATCTGTGTCACCGTGATTTGATGTGACTGCTGGATGATTGTGTTTTCCATCCCTCCCTCTTAATTCTCTTTCCTGCTTCCCGTTGCCTCCCTCTCCCTCCCTCATCCGTCTCGTCGGGGCTGTCATCCCTCGGCGGTGCGACTGAAGGCCGTGTAGTGACCAACTTAGCACGCCGCTGCGGGGTTTTGCAAAGTGAGAGGCAGAAACGCTGTCGGCTTCGTGTCAGCCGGCTTTCGTGTCATGTCATCCGTTGAGAGATCTGCTTATGGCGGTCGCTTTTTATGAGCGGGGGGTCATTTCGAAGAGAGCGCGTGGACGAGTTCAAGGTCTCGGTCGAAGAGACTCGAACGGCATAATTCATGTGTTTACTTCCAAATAGAAAGAGCTGCAGGTTGCTGAAGGTCAGCGTGTGGTGCACATGTTAATGGGTACGCTGCTGGAATAATTCAGGGACGTACTTGGTGTGTAACCTTAACCGTGAATTACATTTTATTTGTGTGTGGTGTTGTGCAGCAGCAGTGGTTACGCTCCTGTACGAGGTTGTAAAATACTGACTCATCCGATAATAAAGACTCCTTGTATTTCACTGCAAACTCTCACGATGAAAGGGAGCAGAAATGATTTGTGAGGATATTGTGCAGATATGAGGGTTTGCAGAGATATCGGACGGCTGTATTAAAGATGCACTAAACCATGTCCTGTTGCAGAAAGATGAGCGTCCGATACTGTAAACGCTCCAAAAAATACTGTATCGGTGACAGATTAGCCAGATCGTAGTGCATCATAGATATATTCTCTAAATCGCTCAGCTCTGTGATCGATCCTGCGCTTGGATTTGCGATGTAATCTTCGAGCTTCGGTTCAGTATTCGCTGTGTAATAGATTTAAAACATGCGTCGGAGCTTTTCCACGTGAGATAGCATCAAACGTGCGACTGTCACAGAAGGAGGACGGAATGAATTTGTAAAACCGTTGACTGACAGCGGCTAAATGTGCGAGATGTGGTTGTTAAGACGTCAGTGAAACTATGTGGTGTGTATTGATTAATGGGCAGCATAAACAGCCCATGAATGTTTCAATCTGCTTGAATGTAATCAAATTGAACAGCCCCAGTGTTGCAGCTGTTGCGATTTTCTCATCACTATGGCATCGTGCTCTTGACCTTGGTTGAAGAAGGGATCAAAAAACACAAAGAAGACAGCGAAATACCAAAAAAAAGACAGAAAATGAACGAAAGAAAGAGGAAAGGATGGACTGATCTGATCAACTGTTTGACCTTTGACCCGAGTCAGGAAAGAGAAGGATGAGAGATGACCTGCCCACCAGCCTAAGCCGTGCTATTCATCCTCTGCTGAGTCCTCTTTATCATCATCATCTTTGTTTTTGTTTGTAGCCTGTGAGGAAAATGAGCAACGAGAAATTATTTTTCCCCTTTTTAGCTCAAGGATGAATGCGAGCATGTGTGTAACTGCAATAATAAAAAAAAAAAGGAAAGTCTTTCTCTGGATAATACTGCTGCCAGAGAAATGTCTTCCGCCACGCTGCACAGTACAGCCTCGTGGCGAAGCCTTTCCCTTTTGAAAAATTCCCTCAACAGGCTTCATAAACACACTCGACCGCGCGACAAACAGGTATGAAAGAGTGTCGCTTTAAAGGTTAAAGGTTCGGTTTTCCGGTGCGTGATCATGCAAATCACAGGCGCTGATGTATCACCGACGCCAAAGTCGACGCGATGAGCCAGTTAACACTTGGTGACATTCGAGCTGTTGGAATATGGAGATGCTGACATTTGCACATGGTAGCTAATTTGATGTATTTGTGTGTCTGTTTTCTGTTTGTGCCCGTGCTCAGGGAGTCATCTGTGTTGCCTGCTATGTTGTTGTTTTTTTTCTTCTTCTTTAACCCTCGGGCAGCTTCCTCTCTGGAGACGTGACCCTGGTTAGACAGAAAAATGGAAACACAGGATGAAAACAGATGACATATGTACAGTTATGTTCACATGTTGGGGGGTTTTATTTTTACAGAATGTATTTTTTTTTTTATTTATGAAATGTAGAAATATTCTGTTTTAAAGAAATGGCTTATTTGGTTTCCATCAGAGAGTTGGGTTAGAAGCTTGATATCAGTCTTCTTTCTAATAAACATGAAGTGTAATTTTGCTTAAATGCTGGAACATGAGAAACAGTAACTGTAGAGTGAAACATGGCTGCCTTGTCTTACAGTTACAAAATCCAAACTTTCACTTTGCGTTATTTTCTAAACGATAACTCACAAGTAGAAAAAAATCTCAGATGAACCTGTAATTTGTTTGAATTATTTTGAAGGCAAGAACTCGTTTTGTCAGCACAACCACGATTAGTCAGTGTACTCAAAGACGTCATTGTCAACATCAGTGTTTTTAGCCAACACAGTTTTGCTTTTTTAAAATTTAAGTTCATTTTAACAAATGTTTTTTCCTCATTATTACTGATGTTTGTCGTATTTGGCTCGAGTCATTGGTGATTGAAGCAGAATCTGACTCGGTTCGGGGTAAAAGTTTCCAAACACCAAAACCTTAAAAAGTGTGGGAGCACTTCAACTAATCACAGAACGAAAAGGTGTTTTTATACACTGTGCAGAGTTTCAATGGCACACCAGAATGCATTAGAACCTGAAGAGAAAAAACACATCAGTACTATCCAGCATGGCTTCACTTTACATCCCTTTGCTTCTCTCCTGCTCTCTGAGCTCACATATACTGTATTCTTGTACATCCAAATTCCCAATAAAGCTGTTCTCATTTACACATTTTTCTGTTTCTCTTGTTAGATAACGAAACGATATTAGATAATGACTGAAAGCAGCTCAATAAGACAACCTGTTAACGCTAAAATCATGATTTTTATAGCTACAGCATCATCTGACAAACTCACAATACACCTGAGATAAAGGCTGACAATTCAACTATATTTTCATGAAATTCTAATCTACCACTAAAGTCTGAGAGATGGAGTTGCTTTAGCTGTTCATCGCTTGTAAAATTAAAGGTTTAAGGATTTGACAGAAACCTGGATTTCTTTTGAAGTTGCACTCGTGACTGAAGTCTTTTTATTCATTTTGCCATGTTGGAGTTTCTAGTTTAACTCCACCAACTTTACTGTTTTGCTTTTGTTGGAGGAAAATTAAGCATTTAGATCAACCGACTAATCAGTAAAATAGTCAATAGATGAATCAGTGGGAAAACAGTGATAAGTGGCAGCCACAGGAGTGATTTCTACAAATGCACAGTTTTATACACAGCTTTCTGATCTGTGGTGTTAAATCTGAAATGTTTATTCACAATACTTCCCAGGTGGTTTGGCTGCATGTATTCGGCAAAGCTTCATATTTTCATTTTTAGTTGGCAAAGAGAGCAGCATCCTAGTTTACTGAGCACACAACTCAATGACCTAAAGTGCATTCAGTCTGTTTTGCACATTGAGAGCTCTGAATTTAACAGATCACTACAGATAAATAATTTAATATTCGAATGGTTTTTAAAATTAGACTTGGAAAAATTGGGTTGAATGTGATGTCTGTGATTTTTAAACATCGGCTATAATAAATATTTTCATTTGTACCTATTTGTGCATTCGATCGCTAGTATCTCATACCTTCATTTGTTGTCACTCATTACCTTTTAGACAGAATGCCACTTAAAAGCAGCTCTACGAATGATCCGGGCTTCACTGTGTCTTTGGGAGTTCCATCTTCGGTCCATATGGCCGGCACCACTGTGTGGGAGGCCATTTCTGCTGTAGCTGAACGGAACATTACTGCAATAATTAATCTGAAGATGGGCTTTTACATTTGCGTGATCATATTGCTTTTTTTTCCCACAATGAGAGTAGAAGATTTAGTATGCATGGACTCCATCTAATGCATTCAGTTGTGTGGGTCCCTTTCTCATTGTTGACTATCCCCTCGATTAACCAGTGAGAGTAATATCCAATAGGACGTGACGGCCTAATTAGCCGTGTCCTGGGGTTGTATTAGCTCACACTCTCTGCATAGCTCAGCTGGATAAAATCTGACACACTGCTTTTCTAGAGTCCCTTACTCTCCCTGTGTCATAAGACATGCTTTCTGTAATGCAGAGCAGAGATATAAGTGGACTGAATCCAGCCGTGAGCCTGTTAGATTCACCTTCTGATGAATTTAACCCCCTGCTTACATGTCAATCTCTGCATTAATGTGCGCCGAACTCTACGCGGCAGTTCATGAATAATTAAGATGTCAAGATCCACTGAGACTCTTACCTGACAGCAGCACACTGCTCCACCTCCACTTCCAACTCAGGCTGCTGACTGGAGTTACTGTCACCCTGAGGATACCTTAATTCAACCAGCTCATTGGGAAAATGGCTACTTCTGCAAGTCATATAGTCCAGAACTGAGAATTAAAGTCAAGTATAGTCATCCTGTTTTATAGTCAAAAAGAACATAAAGGGTTTTTTTTGTTTAGATATATTTGTAATAATTTTATTAAAGGTCTCAGAAATGTCAGAAATGCAGTTTTTGTCACAGCTAACTAGAGGGATCTGTCATTATCCGTGATTGGTTGACAGCAGGTTGCAGCCTGCCAGAATCAGAGAACAGATGAACGTGCACCAAAGTGACATTTGCAGGAACATTTACATGCTGTTTAATGTGCTGCTACTGAGCTACTTTTAACTATCTGATGTTAGCAGTGCACTTTTCCCTGCTGTAGATTTGTTCCCGTACTTGCAGGTGTAAGATGTGTGCACCTGCTTGTAGTCTGAATAAGAATTAGGGGCCGTGTGTCACCTCAGCAGTCCCGACACTGTGTTCTATGACGCGGTACTTCTCAGTTCAGGTCTTTTAGGGTAAATCAACACTTTTGCTTCTGAACTGCAGTTCTTCCAAAGTGTTCTTGGGATATCATGGGTGCGTAAGGTGATGACATCATTGCTTGGGGTAAAATCTGCTTTTAAATTTAGTGCCATGCAAAAGAACTACAGACATGGCCGCTTCTCAGAATATGTCCCGTTGTTGGTTTAAACTGTCACTTTTATAATACAACCTGCTTATTTCACTCATTTTATGCACATGAAAAATTTAGTGCATTTCAATACAACCATAGAATTCTACTCTGAGGAAGCTTCTACAGCTTCTGTTACGTAGTGAGAAAGGTGGTGTTTCTACTTTATTGTTGGGGTTGTAAAAGGAGCCATACTAGCCGTGGAAGCAGAATTGAGATTTAACTGAATCAGAAAGGTTATATATAAAATCATAAATGCACACTGTAGTTATCCCACTTATGATAGTAAACCAAGCACACAACAGGCATCGATGGATGTGTGCTGTCAACAGTGGCACCAGATGTCATTGGGATGAGAGGCAGAAAACAAGGAGGAAGATGGTCAGTTTGGCATTATTTACCTACAACATTATCCTTGAATCCCAGTTGATTATGAGAATTTGTAAAACTACCCATTGGTCATGACAGAGGCTTCCCCATACCATCATTTTTAGGAAATCTATACAAGGAGGCTGAGCTGCGTTTTGCAAATTCTGGTATCCATGGAAGATGCGTTTGCATGCTAGCAGACTGTTAACTGTAGTAAGTACAGTAACTCAGTCTAGCAGGAGAACCTCTGATGTTATTGCACTCTAGTTTTTAATAGTCTTAGGAGAAGGGGTCATGCAAAGTGTGGCTCCAGTGCTTTAGCAACTAAACATTTTTCACCCAACCAAAAATCCTGAACAAAAAATGCTGGAAAACAGTTAAAAAGCTTAATTCCACAGTCTAGTCAGTCAATTATTTGCAGACATGTATAATGTGTAAAGAAATCAAATGATCAGATTTACTGCACATGGACTTTAAATTCTGTTTTTTCACCAGACAAAGATCCTCTAATGAGAGGTTAGACACCTGCCCAGTTGTGAAAATACTTTGGAACTTGCAAAAAACTGCAGAAATCACATGTAGGATGAGCTGGTGTTTGGCTCGCAGTGACCATATACGTTATTTATGACAGAATTCAGGCTTCTACTAGTATTCACTAATTTATTGCAAAACTACAGGACGCCAGCATGAAGGTAAAAAATACAACGTCGCCTCTTTCTGTTTCTAAGTCTTTTCTCAAAGGAAAACACAGGATGATTAATTACAAAGCAAATGTAAGCTGGGCTTTGAAGTTTAGTCAGTCGAAATACAAAAAAATGTGCCAGTTAATTTATGATTGTGGCAGTGGAGAAGAAATCTCGCAGACATTTTAAGGTGAAATATTATGTGGCATCAATGTATACTGTATAAAAGAGACATTAGTCAAGAACGGTGTGTGTATAGGAGCGTCTTAATGCCAGCGGTGCAGTAAAATATGATAAATCTGCTGATAAATCAAAGCCTGCTAATGCACATGCGACACAACTTTGTGCAAGACAGGGGGACATAAAAGGGAAAAACAAACACATAATTCCCCGCTCCCCATGGCGCGCTTTACAAGAGCCCATTAATGCCAACATGATTTTGTGCGCTTGTAACGGCTGTACGCATCAATCCGCATCCCTTTTGCTGCGCGCTACACAACAGCAGCAGCAGCAGCAGCTAGCGCTGATCGGTCTGCACTCATGTGTAACTTGATCCATATGACACACTGACAGGGACGGTTCTGCGTTTGTGCACGCATGTGCCAATCTGTGCGGCTCTATCTGCAGCAGAGTTGTGATCGTTCCAGCCGAGCGCACTCACATGCCATATGTTTACAGGCAGGCACGTGGTCAGGCGGGGGCATCTCGGCGGGGCACATGGGATGTTTGAGTGGATTTTTTGTCGGGAGGGCAATGCAATGTGAAGTCAGCTTGTGCCGCATAACTCTACAAAGTCTCTGGAATAGAAGGCCCAGCTGATGGGTTTTGTCAGCAGATACACTGAGAAGCTTTCTTCTAGTGACTGCTACACGAATGTAAATGCTGAGCAACTGTGTCTCACTGGGTTCTTTATCACGAGAGAAGGTAAATAACAGCAGAGAACAGACAAGTGCAGAATGCTCGAGTGGTTTAAGGATGGGAATCGAGTTTGTTTGGACATCTCCTCCTGCCAAAGTCTTCACGTTGGCAGAATGATTTGCTGTCTGACAGACGATCCGCTTGCACTGCCTTACTTAAGATTCTTCACTTTGGATAATGAGCCTTAAGAATGTCGGTTCACGTCACTGAAAAATGCAGTAAAATAAGCTTTCCATTGTAGCTGGGCTAAATATTTATACATGTTTAACTATAGTTCTTTTTTAAAGGCTAATCCTGTATACGCTCACTGTATTAGGTACACCTGTTTAACTGCTCACTGACGTAAATATTGATTCATCCAAACACATGGCAACAACTCGATGCATTTAGGCATGTAGGCATAGTCAAGATGACCTGCAGAAGTTCAAACCGAGCATGAGAATGGGGAAGAAAGGTGATTTAAATGACTCTGAATGTGGTATGGTTGTTGGTGCCAGACGGGCAAGTCTGACGACTTCAGAAACTGCTGATTTACTGGGATTTTCACGTACAAGCGTCTCTAGGGTTTAAAGAGAATGGTCCAAAATAGAGAGAACATCCAGTGAGCGACAGTTGTCTGGGAGAAAATTCCTTGTGGACGCCAGAGGTCAGAGGAGAATGGTCAGGGGGATTCAAGATGAGAGAAAGGCAGCAGTAGCTAGATTGGAAAAACGTTGCCGGATCTGATGAGTCTCAATTTCTGCTGCGACATTCAGATGGTAGGGTCAGAACTTGGCGTAAACAACATGAATGCATAGATCCATCCTGTTTTGTATCAGTGATACTGGTGGATGATATTTTCTTGGCACACTTTGGGACCCCTTAGTACCAACAGATCACCGCTTAAACTCAACAGAGAATTGTTAGTGGATAGTAGTGGTAGTAGTTGAGTACTGTTGCGGCTCATGTCCATCCCTTTACAACCACGGTGACCCATCTTTTGATGGCTCCTAAGTTTTAAATTGGATTCTTGAACATGTTCTTTAATAACTTTCGCTAGATCTCAACTGAATATAGAGCATGTTTGGGATGTGGTGGAATGATGTTTTCTCCTCCTCCTCTGTCTAGTGTGGATTCAGACGTCTTCACCCTGTTGACCGCCCTGACTCTGCCGTTGGACCTGGGGAAAAGGTTTTCATCGTGACACCGACACGCCCGAACATGGACAGGAACAGGAAGTGGGTGCCAGGCTTCGAAGCTGTGCTATTGATACTCCTGAGTCACACGACTGTAGCGCTCGAAGTGCCTCTTGATCGTAAGTATTCGTCAGTGTTACATTTACAGGCACTGTGAATCCAGGACATGATGGTTTACTTGTGTGAATTGAGGAAATGTTTCATGCTGACGTAGCTCTTTCCCACTTTGGGGTACAATGAACCTGAAACTGCAGTAACTGACTGTACTGGGAAGACTGGGGGTTTCTTTCTTTCAGCTCTGCATGTTTTAGCATGTGGTTTTCATAGAATGTAATTATATTTTGAAGGAACTCTTTAGTTATCCCACATCATGAGTGAAATTTGAAAATCTTCAACTACTTTTCTTGCATTTGTTGCACCTGCATCACAAAACACCGAAAAACGTGATAAAGCTGATAGAGCAGGTTCAATAAAATGCTTTAAAGTACCTGAATGTACAACTGTTTCACCTGTTGTTTACTCCTTTGCAAAAACTAACACCTTTTCCTCAATATTCTATTACTGTGGTTCGGCATGTCATGTTGGACAAAAAGCTAAAGTACTGGACGGATGTAAGTTGGCCCAAAGTGTGGAGTTTTTGCTCTTGAAAATTCTCTTTTGTGTGGTTTTAAGCAGCAATGTGCATGCAGTTATTTCAGCACTGTAATTGTGTGAAAAGACCTGCTTGGCTTAGTAGATGTCGGGATGGTAAGTGGAGTCGAGAAAGCTGCTGTGTCTTTGTTTGCAGTGAGTGTTTCGGCTCCGCATGACTTAAAAGTTTGGCTTAATGTAAATGCTTGTTGCATGTTGCCTGCGTATCCTCTGTTTGCAAAGTCTTATCCAGTGTGTCAAGTTTGTCAGTGTGTGTGAGCTATGCCTCTGTTTCTCCAGTGCCCCAGCCCCCGACTATAACACTGCAGTCTCCGAAAGATTACATCTTTGATCCGCGGGAGAACATCGTCATCCACTGTGAGGCCAAGGGGAAGCCTCAACCCAGGTGAGAGAACTACTCCGAAACGCCTAATAAATGATTTACAATCAGCGTGTTATGGTTCAATTATAGCTCTGCTTCTGGGGGCGACTTAACCTGGAGCAGAGCGGAAATATGAGTCACCCTGGCAACTGTTGTCTTGGAGACTCGGGAGCTTGAGAAACACACCTGGAAGAGTACATTTACCACCAGGATCTGAATGAAATGAGAATTGGCCAAACTCCCAGTGAAGTCTAAATGTTATGTATATTTAATGTATATTTAGATGATTTAACCCTCATACGTCCAGGAGAACATTTTGTCCTCTTCATTTTTGATGTTTATCTCATTTTGCTGTGCATTTGGCATTAAATGTGGGAAAAGTGCACATTTTGGGGGGAATTTTGACCTCCTTTTAACAACCATAATACATTAGAAATACACTGTGTATGCAAAATTGTCCTTCTTTAAGCAAAAATGTCCCCATTGGAACCCATTATAACTGCTGTTTTTGATCCCTCTGCCATCATATCATGAAATCATGCATTCTGTTATTAGGCTTTTTTTTTTTTTTTGACAAAACTGGCATTTAAAGGGTTAAAATGAATGTTTGGAAACTATGATTAGGACTGATGTTGATCAAAAGATAAGTCATTGAAAGCAAAAACTATGAATATATTCTGTTTTTCTGGCATTGTTTTTGACATTTTTGTCTTCAAGGACCTCAGTGTAAATTTTTTAAAATTGGCGCTTCAGGATCAAACAAATGGGTTAAACTGCATCCTTTACCGTTTTGTTATTTATCACTTGGAAAATAAATCTGTTGCTCTTGTCGATTCCAGCTTTTCATGGACGAGAAATGGGAGCCACTTTGATGTAGAGAAAGACTCCAAAGTCCTAATGAAGCCCGGTTCAGGAACTCTGGTCATCGACATCAGCCAGGAGAAGGCTGAAGCCTACGAGGGAACGTACCAGTGTACAGCTCACAATGAGCACGGCACCGCTGTGTCCAACAACATCGTCATCCGACAGTCCAGTAAGACATTTAACTCTGATCTATTCCATTATATCCAAATGTAGGTTAAAATACATTGTAGGGGCTCCGATTGCTACTTAGTACAGTAAAAATATGAATGATATTATCCTCTCAGCGTGTTTTATGTGGCGTTTGCGACTCACAGGGTCCCCCTTATGGTCGAAGGAGAGAAATGAGGCCATCGTGGTGCAGATGGGGGTCTCCCTGGTGCTGCATTGCCGACCCCCTGCTGGGTTACCTCCTCCTGTCATCTTCTGGATGGATAACAGTGAGTCATGTGCATGTATACGTAGCTGCACGCATGCAAGGACATAAGAAAGTCACAAACAGCTGCAGTCAGTCACTACATGCATTAGTGAACCCTTTTCATCCATTTATTAAAAGAACCGCTGAAATTATGCATCGACCCTGTGGAAAAGTAAAAGTCTTTTTCTTGTAAGACCGAATCAAACGAGCTATTTACGCTGATCGATTATTCCCTGTGTTTCAGATTTCCAGCGGCTGCCCTTGGATAAACGAGTGTCCCAGGTCCTGAATGGAGACTTGTACTTTTCCAATGTTCTCCCAGAAGACACCAGGAGCGACTACATTTGCTACGCTCGCTTCCCGCATACGCAGACCATCCAGCAGAAACAGCCCATCTCAGTCAATGTGCTGGACAGTAAGTGGAGACACAGAAGGAGAAATAAGCAACTGATGTCACCGAATAGAAACTCAAACAGTCCATTTATCTCACTGTTTTTATTATCCAGTCACTTAGTTCACATTTAGAGATGCTTTCTCCATGTTGTAGATGATGTTTTACTCCTCAGTTTTATTTCCTTATGATGCTCTTGCAAAACTGTCAGAGCTGTAGATGAATTTTAGTTGCTAATCTTCCTGTATTCTACCTTTTCCTGGGCTTTGATTTGATTTTGCAATGGCCATAGTTCACTATCACAATGATGGAACTGCACAGTAGGGCTGCAACGAATTGTTGTTTTCATTGTTGATTGTTTGTTTATTGTTTAATGAATTTGGTCTATAAAACGTCAGATGAAGTCCTCAAATTAAGAGTCTGAAATTTAAAGAATTTTGATTGTTATTCTTGAAAAATTTCTCAAACAGATGAATCAATTATCAGAATCAGTTGACTGCTAATTGATTAATCATTGCAGCTCTACTGCACAGTACATAAGAGTGCCCGCAATCTGTCAACATCAGTCTGTGATTTAAATGCATTTTCTCGAGCTAATGCATCGGTTAATGCACAGTGGAAAGGTCATTCTAACGAAAAACGTTTATTTCCTAGTTTTGCATGCTTATGGTTTTCTGTTATATTACAGTGGAAACAATGAATGCGACTGTGGCTGCTTTATACAATTTCACTGATTTCTATAGTGGTGAGTGATGCTGGCTTATTCCCCATTCAGCCCCTCCAGTGTGAACCCAGCCCTGATTTTACTCCCCGACATAATCATGTCCGACATACGCCTTTAACTTAATCCTCTCCTCTAATTATATTAATATCTTCCCGAGGTTTCTCCCGTTTCATCCATATGCACGTCGAAGGTCTCGGGATAAACGGTGCCAAACAAACCCACAATTTTGATCAATATAAACGCAATAATGCATGATGCAGTATTTAGTACATGGCAAAAATCAACCGTTAACTGTGGCTGATATATAACAGCCTAATGTGGTCGAAGAAGCCTCAAAGCGTCTATGACATTAAATATCAGCTAACTGCAACTCACTTGGAATGATAAAACTTGATATCATTCTCCACAATGGCCTCGAATGAATACGCCTCATTATCCTAATAGGGTGTTACTCGTCTTCCACCTTGTGAAATGTTATTTTCTGACCTTTTCGGCGAAGTAATAAGGAAACCTAAATGGTTTCGTGAGGAACTTCTGAAGGATGTGCTGCACGTATGAGTGCGGCTGGCGGGCGGGGGGGTGTTCTCTGCAAAGAGCCCCAGTGTTGCCATAGCAACAAACAGACGGGTATCTCACTCAGGGAGATTCTTCGTGCTCCCTCGTTCTCTAAGATAATTCTCATACTGTGTGTAAAAAAAGAAAAAAAAAAAGACTTCCTTTAGCGTTGTGCTGGCTCATCACTCATTCATTTCCTGTCCCTTCTCTCACTTCAGCAAAACACTTCATCAGCAGTGTATAGTTGTGAACAAACGTTTAAAAATACATCTGTAAAGAGCATGTATAGAGGCAGTCTTTGAGTTTCTGTTGACTCCCGTAACTCTGAATTTTCATAATAGAATCTTTGCCACAGATGCATCATTGTCACTGTAGGTCTTCCAGAAATATGGCAAAATCTGCTGGACCAAAAGTATTCATACAGCAATTTGATTAAATGTCCCTTCACCTCAATGTGGTGCTTTTGTCGTCATCCACAAGCTTCTGGTTGTATCTTTGACCTCCTCTTGACAGAATAGATGTAGCTCAACTAAATGTATTGACTTTGACACAGTCCGGAGTCAGGGCTTTGGGGAGACCAGTCTAAAACCGTATTCCTAGCCTGATTTAGATATTTCTTTGCCACTTTTGATGTGTGTTTGGTTTCACTGTCTTGTTGCAACATCCAACTTTGTCCCAGACCCAAACTTGTGGTGAATGATTTGAGGTTTTTCTGAAGAATGTGGAGGTAAACCTCCTCTTCATTATTTCATTTACTTTGTGTAAAGCACCAGGTTAACTGGCACTTAAACAGCCTCAGAGAATAATACTGCCACCTCCATGCTTGAGGAAGTCAGTAGGTAGGTTTGGTGTTTTTGGACTTAAGGCCTCTACCTTCAAAATATGTCCCGTCATTATGGCCAAATGGCTCAATTTTTGTTTCATCTGACAACAGAAATTTCCTCCAAGGGACCTTTTTTTTGTCAGTGTGATCAACAGCAAACTTCAGCCTTTGGGGATAAGAACGGCTTCCTTCTTACAGCCTCTCAGCCCATGGTGATGTAAAACAGACTTGACTGACACTGACACCAGTGTACCAGCAGGTTCTAAGTCACTTCTGACCTGCCTTTTGCTGATTCCTGGTTGACTCCTGACCATCCTGACCAGTTGTCTCACATCAGGAGGTGGTGATAGTTTGCGTTTTCTTCCCGACTATGGCAGTGACACAACAGTGCCATTGTTTTCACAGATTTGTGGATCAATAGCTGCTTTTAAATTGCTCCAAATGACGATCCCGACTTGTTCAAATCAATGATTTGCTTTTTCATATCTGTGCTGAGCTCCTCAGACTTTATTAGACCTATTATAAATCTACAAAAGAACCAAAATGCATCATTGCTTTTTGTGACAAAGACATGTTTCAATGACTCCATCATAGAAAATGAAGAGTTACTGGAGTTATTGGAAACTCAAGACTGCCATGCATGGTCTTTACATCAGCATGTGAACTTTTGTTCACAATTGTATATTTGACTGTACTGTACCTTTGTCCTTCACTAGAATGTAAATACCCCCCTGAGGTTACAGTTTCCCTTCCTAATATGCTCTTTTGTGAACTTTGTGGGAGCAACATCCGTCAGGTCCAATGTTTTGGTCTGGTGCTGATTTGTGTCTTCGTGTCTTCAGACAGCCCAGAGGGGGAGCGTCGCCCTGGTTTTATGCTGCCTCTTGGCACCACCAGCACCAAGATGGTTCTGAAAGGAGAGACTCTGGAGCTAGAATGCGTCGCTGAGGGCTTGTAAGTTGGCACGAGCTGCAACTAGCTTCATGATTTGTCTCATTTTAAAGGTCTGTGTTTACTCTATTAAATGTTACAAAAACAAGAAACAATGGCTCGAAACTCAAACAATGGTTTCTTTGGTAGGCCCACTCCGGATATCTCTTGGCAGAAGGATGGAGGAGAGTTGCCAAGCAGCAGAACGTCTTTCCACAACTTCAAGAAAACGCTGAAGATTTCCGACGTGATTGAAGAGGACGGTGGCGATTACCGCTGCACGGCCACAAACAACCTGGGAACCGCGCACCACATCATCAAGGTCAATGTCAAAGGTAGTGTCAGTTTTGTTATTATAAGTAAATAAGCCTACAAACCATGTATCACTTGAACTGGGCTGTTTTGGTTTCTTAGACCTTCAACCACAATTTGTAAATCTGTTCTTTGGGAATTATGTCTTGTGAAAAGTCATTTGGCTGACAAAATACCCAAAAATGTTAAAAATGGCAATCACAATTTCCAAACAGTCCAAATTCCAAAGATATTGGGTTCACTGTCACATAAAAGCCAAGACAAAATTATCAAAATCGTTTCTTTTTCTGTTGGTTGACTTTTTGTTCCAAAACTAAGGGAAAATAAAGAAATTACATGTGAAAGTTAAAATATTTCACAGGCCAGCTTAACTGACGCATTTTCATTTTCTCATGCAACCATTCCTTCACCTATAGTTGTATTTATTTTTTTGGTAATTTTCATCTCAGAAATCTCTTTATTCTTGTTCACGATCCTCAGCTGCTCCTTTCTGGGTCAGCGCTCCCAGGAACCTGATCCTCGCTCCGAATGAAACCGGCATCTTGACATGTCGAGTCAGTGGAGTACCCAAACCAAAGATCAGCTGGTTTGTCAATGGAGTTCCCATAGAGAGTGAGTACAATGAGACCAATGTTTTCAACAACTGAATGTACATGTATGCATACTTCTAAATGAAGAACGCAAACACTGTTTCCCAACTGGGCTGAACTGCTGATTCCAGTATTGTTGAACTACAGGAGAGTGATATGTGGAGATTATTTTTTACAGTGTATTCTGTTGTTGATACTGTTCTAGATGCTCCAGAGGACCACAGTCGCAAAGTGGACGACGACACTGTGATTCTCAGCAACGTTCCATCAGGGTCCAGCGCTGTCTACCAATGTAACGCGTCCAATGAGTTTGGCTACCTGATGGCTAACGCTTTTGTCAGCGTTCTTGGTGAGTTAAAGCGGATTCTTATTGTAGGAAATTAATAGCTAACCAAGCATCAGTTCAAGGTTTTATTTTATTCTAAAAATCTAGCAGCACAATTGGGAAATATAGGCCTGTGTGTGATGGGGGAAATACACCAAGTGGTAATTTAAATGTTTGTTTTTTTGCCCAACAGCTGAACCTCCAAGGGTTCTCACGCCACCCAACAGAGTGTACCAGGTCATCAGCAACAACCCTGCATTACTTCACTGTGCCTCCTTTGGCTCACCAATACCAACCATCACATGGTAACACCTCACGCTGCATTTTAAATTAAAATGTTAAATTCTTTCCGAGCTTAAAGAATTACACTAAAACTGTCTTGTTATTTGTATGCAGGTTCAAAGACAGTCAGATCAGCATTAAGGATGGTGATCCATATGTGATCCATGAGAACGGTACACTGGAAATCAATGTGGCCCAACCACTGAATAGCGGAAAGTACACCTGCATTGCCACCAACAACCTGGGGATCAAGGAGAACCACGTCTACCTGGAGGTTAAAGGTTAGTATGGGCTAATCACAATTACAACTATACTGAAGTGGGTTAACTCTTATTCCTGAGCCACACACCCCAACCCACCAGTACATGGTCGTCACAGAATCTTTTCAGACTGCTTTGGCCTGTCATCCAAAGATTTAACTGTTGCTTTTTTTTCTTTTTTTTTTTTCTGCCTGATGCATGTGGTCCTCAGCAAAACTAGACAATAAAAAGTTTTGCTGATCTGCCAGCATCATTACAAAAATGGCACCTTTCACTACAAGCTCATTGTTGAGGATATATCTGAACTTTGTGAACCCCAGAACCCGCCAGTCGGTTTGAAAGGCATGTTATTGCAACCAAAATATAAAGTAAAAAAAAAAAACAATAGACAAAATGAGACTTAAAATGCCTGGATTTTTCAAACATTCTTATTTAGTAAATCATGTAAATCATTTTATTTTACATGTTTTATTTTAAAATTTGCCCAAGGAAACCATTTTTATGAACTAAATTCGGTAAAATAAAGATCCAGGAACTGAAAACCCGACAAACTCAGACTATTCAGCTGAACTGCAGACTGTGTATACACAAAGGCAACAAATAAAAATGTAAGTTGTAAAATATCTATAGTATGTGGAGTCATTTTTCCAGTATTATTACCTGTGGACACAAATAAATAAAGAAATTCTACTTTTTTTTTCACGTGTTTTCAGCTATTATGCCATCAAGCTGTATTTTTTCTCATTATCAGCTCTTCTTTTCTGTCTTGCAGAGCCCACTCGTATCCTGAAGCAGCCGGAGTACAAGGTGGTGCAGAGAGGAATGAGCGCCGTGTTCGAGTGTAAAGTCAAACACGACCCTTCTCTCGTTCCCACCATGACCTGGCTCAAAGACAAAGGAGAGCTGCCAGACGATGAGAGGTACCCAAGACCCTGAGATACTTTCAGCCAGATTCCGGTATTAAACCTTCACTCTGATGTGATTTAGTCAAAATCATGTTGCTCGGCTCTGCTCGCAGGTTTGAAGTGGACACCGACAGTCTGCTGATCAAAGACGTGACCGATGAGGATGAAGGCACTTACACCTGCATCATGAACACCACCCTGGATCAGGACTCAGCTAGCGCCATGCTGACCGTTGTTGGTGCGTTCACACCTTAATGCATTAAAAATCTTAGCTTTGTTTCCAGTGTCAAAATTGCACAAAGGGATTCCTGGATCTACTTTTTTATGGATTTATGTGACTGTATTACCAAATCCCTTTCGCTTCTATTGTTCAGATTACAATCCCTGTTCTAAGAGACGTGCTATGAAGCAAGTTTGACATAGCCAAGCTTTCTTTGAATTAGCTGGATCAACAAACGCTAAAACCCCAATCAGATAAGGGGCGGTTATCACTTTTCTTTTTAAACCCAGATTTTCGTCATCAGGCCCTGTACGCAGTCCCATAAAAACTAC
Source organism: Stegastes partitus (assembly GCF_000690725.1). Taxonomy (NCBI): domain Eukaryota; kingdom Metazoa; phylum Chordata; class Actinopteri; family Pomacentridae; genus Stegastes; species Stegastes partitus. Next base: position 710,730 of record NW_007577868.1, on the reverse strand, counting down.
ATCATTTTGGCTCTTTTTACTCACAAAATAGGCCGATAGCCCATGTCGCCTGCTTCAGTCTATTGAAATGGGTTGTTATAATGGAGAGCTATGAGGAATATGAAAATGTATTACGGTGAAAAGCCTCTTACCGCAAAAGATCCGAGAGAGGAATGCTGGTAGAAAACCTTTAGTCTTGCAAGTTAATACATTTAGGTTGGACACTGTTCCATAATGAGTACGTGGAAATCTCTTCAGTTTTTGGCCAAATCAAAGTGAAATTGATGGTATTGCATAAATATTCTGCTATAAATACCAACAGAGTAGTCGATTTTCCAATCTGTGTTCTATTAGCTGCAGCAGCAGTAGTGTAAAATGGACTTGGCAGCAAGTCAGGACTAAACATAGAAACATTAATGAATTTTCTGCATCACCAGCTACATGCATGTAAGATCCTGGGGCAATGTGACGCACGATGAATGTATGGCACAGCAGGCTGGCATATGACGTATTTCCTCAGCTGTGAATCCGTATCTCTGAGAGAATATGGTCAGGAAAAGAACTGATGAAAAAGTGATGCATCTTGCAGCCGACTAAAACTCTGAGCAGAGCCTCCTTCAGAGCTGGTTAGCTATGCAGAATAAGTTACCATGGTGATCTAGCAGGTTCAGTTGTAAAAGTCCAGCTTCAGGTACAACATGCTTTGCTAACCACTTAATCTCCCAAAAAGCCCTCAGCCTTCAGATGTATTCCTATAATCGCTGTGATTGGTTTCTAAAATGTCTGTCACTAACATCTAAACCTCTTCTTGCACTTTACTCTCGCTTCTCGCTATCAGAGGCAACTCCTACGCCGGCAATTGTCTACGGTAAACGAGCCCTGTCCACAGTGTAGCATGTTGTAGCATCCATCGTTTCCATTTTCCTCATTTTTTACGTTGATTCATCGTGTTATGTTACATTTTGTGCCATCTCTTATTTTAGTTTTTGATTAATGCTACAATTTTTAAAAAGTTTCTTTCGCCATTGATCACCAGTGTTTGGAACAAAGCAGCAGTATGGTGCGCCCACACAGGTGTTCCCACTTCACCTGCCTGATTAGAGCTCCTCAGGTAGGATGTGCAGGTGTGGATGGACTGCAATTGATTGACTTCTCCTTCAGCGGTCTAATCCACCAGCAGTGGAAGCACCTGTGTGGGTGTGCAAATGTTTGGTTTTGTGCACAAAATGATGCACCTTTTTAATGCAGCATAAGTTTTCTTCACAAAACACTTTTTGGAAACTTCCTCCAGAGTGTTATTGATTAAAGATATATTATAAAATGAACATTCAGAAGGCGTTTCTTTGTTCAGAAGGGTCATGTAGTGCTTTGTGTTGAAAAATTAAGGTGAATAAAGTTTATAAAATGCAAGCACAGGTTACATTCTCTTAAAGTTCTGGCAATAAGAGCCAAACTTCAGCTCAAAAGCCACCGTATGCATCCAGATAAACTACTTTACGCTTCATTTCCTGCATTCGCCACTTTCTTTAATTAGGGAAAAGTATGTCGGTGTTGAAATTTCTTCTTTAATGGGGGACTTTTAGTTTTTCTGTGGTCCTGAGCTCCTCCATGTGTTCGCAGAGAAACCTGACCAGCCGACTGACCTGGAACTGACTGACCAAACAGAGAGAACCGTTCAGCTCACCTGGACCCCAGGAGATGAACACAACAGTCCCACAGAGAGTACGAAATGCTCAATGTCACCATCTGTTTTATTCAAACTACACTATATTTGTCCATTAAATCAAAACTGACCTCCCACTTTTAGAATTTGCAAAGTTAGAATCCTTAGAAGGTATTTGGGAGCATCAGCTGTGATGTTATCATGACCAGGGAAAAATGTCTTTTGTCATGATTCTTTGAACCCGTGTCCACTGTTGAAGAAGTTCTCAAACTGTGACTCTTTCATCTTCCCCAGAGTTTTTGATCCAGTATGAGGATCTGCTCCATGAGCCGGGAGTTTGGATCAACCTGACCGAAGTTTCTGGTACCAGCACGACGGCTCAGTTGCACCTCTCTCCGTACGTCTACTACGCTTTCAGAGTGCTGGCTCTGAATAGCGTTGGCTACAGCGATCCCAGCCAGCCCTCACGGCAGTACAGGACCAACCCTGCAGGTAACAAACATGGTCGCCTTCCAGAAAACTAATGTACTGTTCCAGTAATCATATTAAAATAGTCCGACTGATTGTACTGCTTTTGTTTTCCCAGCTCCTGATGAAAATCCATCAGGTGTTCATGGAGTAGGACTGGAGCCGGGCAACTTGGTCATCACCTGGACAGTAAGATGGCTTTGATTCTTGTTCGCTGTCAGCTGATTGTAAACCAAATGGTAACGTGGGGATAGAACATACCGATGCTCCAATGCTTTTATAGGACACACACGTTAGTATATGTATAAAAGTAGCGCTTAAAACAACTCATCATTCATTTAAAATGAAGACGTCAAAATGTTTTACTGCTGTTTTTTAGGGAGATAAATAATTCAAATGACTGTCTGTGCAGCCACTGACAGGATTCCAATCCAATGGGCCCGGTCTGGAGTACAAAGTGCAGTGGAGACAGAAGGACGTGGAGGAGAACTGGTCGTCAAAGAACGTGGCCAACGTTTCTCAGTTTATTGTGTCAGGAACCCCGACCTACGTGCCCTACGAGATTAAAGTTCAGGCTCTGAATGACTACGGCAACGGACCTGACCCTGAAGTAGTGACGGGGTACTCTGGAGAAGACTGTGAGTGGGTTTTTATGGAGAATCTGACCAGGTTTTTGTATCATGAATGTGGAAAATTATAAAGGAAGAAGAAGATAAATGCAAACTTTTTGATTCATCAGACAAAGTCATACGTCTGAGCTGATATTCTCTGATATTCAGTAACATTTTGGTGTCTCTCTTTGCTTGCCAGTGCCTTTGTCTGCTCCTGATAGTGTGCGAGTGATGGTTCACAACAGCACACTTGCAGAGGTTCACTGGGAGCCTGTAGCTTTCCCCTCAGTCCGAGGAAAACTACAGGCCTACAAGGTATTCATTGATAAATGTTTTTATATTCAGTTTTCTTGGTTGCTCGAACTAAACTGCTTTGCCTTGAAAGCATTCTGTAAGACTTTATTAAACCCTTGCATGCTTCCTTGTTTTATCTTTTTGCACCTACACACTAAATGTGAACACAAGAACCCAACAAGACTGCACATAACCCCAACAGACTTTTTTACAGAATGAGCAGAAGCACCAGCTATATATACCCAAAACCCTAAACGATTGGTTCACTCAATTATCCAATGGGGAGCTGACACACACACACAATGCCCGCCTCTCAGCACCTCCAGCACAGAAGTAAAAGTTCAAAGCATAAGACATTAACTGTAAATACTACGAACAACACGCCATCATTCAGTACCAGGGATAAAAATAGCAGAACTTTATTTCGCAGACTAAATGAAAGAATGAAGAGCAGATATAGAAACACTCAGTTTACTGTTGCAGCTCTGTGCTGGAAAAACACGCCCTTAGAGGTGAGGCGTCGATGTGTCTGCTCGTGATTGGATAAAGGTTTAGGGTGTGTGAGGGCATATAAAGGAAGTGTCCGCTCCAGTCTGTAAAAGCTTTGCTGAAGGCTGTGGTTGGCATGTGGTTGCTGGCTGGGTAAAAAGTTGCATTTATCAGCTGCTGAGTTTCCTGCAGAGTGTAGATTTGCTGCATCCATGTGGCTAAATTTCTTTTAGGATGTTTGCAGAAAAGCAAGATAACAAGCTGAAGCCAGATTGACCACAGTTACTCATGCCAGTTTCAAACAATGCAGCTTGCAAATACAATCCTCTCAGTGTAGCCTGGTCGCTGTCAGACCAAACAGCGCTGCAATCTACAAACCAAACCGAAATCCAGTGTTTCACCCAAAAGTCTCCCTCTTATTGCTGCTGCACCATGTTGTACAAAGTTACAGTGGATCGCATCTGCAATGCTTTCAAGTAAATATGTGCTTCCAAAAGCAATGAAAATTAAGCTAACATGTCTGAGCCAAGGTTTTAGCCTCATCAAGATCATTTGTTTTCATTTTTAAAATTAGAAAAAACAAAAAGTGAGTAAGAAAGGCCTGTCTAGAGAATGCTACACTGTCACCCAGTGAATACAGTTATGTTGCTTGTACATAATAATATTTAAAGTAAAAAAAAAAAAAACAGACGCCAATTTAAAAATTCCATGGAAATACAAATTGTCTTATGCTCTAAGAGCCGGTCATTTGCTGGTTTTCTGTTTGACACTTCCTTCTTGTGAACTGATGATGATGTGTTCCTCCTTCAGTTTGTATTTTGAGGTCATGCATATGCAACCTTTAAGCCAGGCTTGAAATAATCTTGTAATATTGGCCTGAAGTTGGTATTTTCAAGCTTTTCTGAGCTATCTTTTAAAAATGCCTCTGAGCTGAATTGTCTATATCAGTCGAGGAAAAGAGAAAAAAAAGGTTAAACTGCAGCATGTCAGTCTAAACATTCCCTCTTGGTGTGTTTCCTAAAAGGTGTACTACCATCGGGAGCGTGGCTTACAAGAGACAGAAAAGGAGACAAAGGAGGAGGACCAGGTTTTAACTTTCAGCGGGAACCGTAGCGAGGGACGTCTGCCAGGCCTCCAGCCTTACAGCGTCTACAGCCTCTTCGTCAAGGTCCTTAACAGCAAAGGAGAAGGGCCTCCCAGCCCCAGCAAGACTTTTGAGACACCTGAGGGAGGTGTGTATGGCTGTGGTTTTGATGTGGGTCTTGAACATCATGCATATAGAAAACTGGTGATTCTTGCAATAAAACTGGATTTAAAAAAAAAAAAAATATATATATATTACTAAACAAAGAGGTGGAGAAGCATCTTTCTCACACACAACCAAAAATCATAATACCTGGCAACTATACTAGGAGTGTTTAACACCAATATTATGTTTTCGAGGTTTTTTCCTTTTAATGTCTTGTATAGCTGCTTTTCTGTGCAAGTGAAAGGTCTAAAACACCAAACGTTAATGCAAACATGTATTTTCCCTCCAAAATACTGGTCCTTACCTGCCTGTGACTCTTCATCTGACATATGGGCATTTCTTACATGATATATTTATGTCACCATGTAACACATGGAATTTCAGATAGAAGGTGGGAAGGTATGTTGCAGATTGAGAAAAATGTGTTTGGAACTTTAATGCAACATGTTGTAGTAGGAAGCCCTAATCATACAGGTCCATATACTACGACTCCACAGCCACTTATGTGATATTGGATTCTGAACCCCATGAATGGTCCTTGAACCCAACAGACCCTGACAATGATTCTGGTTTTCTTTTCAGTCCCAGGGCTTCCTTCTTTTCTGAACGTGGTCAACCGTGGTTTGGACTTTCTCACTCTGGAGTGGGGCCCACCGAAGAACAACAATGGCCGCCTCGCTGGATACACGCTCAAATACCAACCAGGTAGCTGTAGATGGTGTCGTGGAAAATTGCTGTAATTCCATGTAAAGTGGAGAATAGAGTTTGTCCAGCCCACAATGGGACTACCTGTGTATTGTACTAGAAATATACCACGTTTGTGCAATTCAAAAGTTATGTTGCACATTCTTAAATCCAATCCTGTTGCCTTCTGCTTTCATCCTATCTTTTCTTTTTTCATCACGGACTGCTTTTTTTCTGTCTCTGCAGTCAACTACACTAGTGAACTGGGACCAGAAAAGGTCATGACCTTTTTGGCCAATGAGACCACCATCACCCTGGGCAACCTGAACGCCAGCATGCTCTACAAGTTTTACCTAAGCGCCAGAACAATCAAGGGCCCTGGCCCCATCATCACAGAAGAGGCCTCCACGGTCGTGGACACAAGTGAGTCCTATGCACACAAACTCACGGGTTTGGCAGCAAATTAAAGGCACAATAAAAAGAAAAGGTCAAAGTCTTAAATCAACAGCCTCTAATAAGAGGATCACAAGATGTCTATAAAAATACAACCTCGAGGAGGATCTATTGCATTCCTCACGCAAGATCTCACACCTCCTCTTTCTCTTTCTCTTCTCTCTGAAGCTCGTACTCAGCCCACTGTAGAGACGGGCAAAGGTAACCCAAGTTTGCCACTGGAAGTATCTGCATGCTCAGATAATAGAAACCAAAACAACCTTAGCATAGACATTATAATCGTCTTACCTCCCTCTGCATGTTACTAAGTTTGCCCAATGTGACTAAACAGGATTTCAGTGTAACAGACTTCCATGGCATCTACAAGCAACCATGCTTGTGTCCTATTCTTCAAGAATAGGCTGCTATTTATGGTAACACTGTGTAAAATCTAGGAATTTTCAGCATTAAAATGAGCCGCGCTTGCAGCCTTTTCCCCTTTTTTTTTTGCATTTGCCTTCTGCAAATGAAAACCATTAAACCCTCTTGCATGATGCTTATGAATGCATTGGTTCCATTATAGTGCTAACTGATTGTATTTAGCTGCTGATGCTCTAAACTGATGGATTTATTGTGCTTATAAACGAAGTAAAAATTCATTTGAAACCAACTGTGCATGCTGCAGTGTTGTGATTCAGAGCTACTTGTTTGGATCCAACGCTGAACCAGGTGTTTAACTCTGAATCTCAGGATTGAGAGGTGTTGCAACATGTTTTTATCTCTGCGTGCCAGTACTGTGTTGTCGTCTGTTGTGGTGTGTATGTGTTGTCTCACTTTTTTCCGTGTTCTTTCAGGCCCCACAGAGCCCCCTCACCCAACTTCCCCCATCACTCAGTCTCTGCATTCCCCGTTTCACAAGGGTACAAGCACTCCCCATGTCCCTCACTACCCTCCCCAAATATCTACCGCTAAACAGAGTGCTGCAAAGATGGTCCACCTCAGCTCATGTTTCAATCTGAAAACGGCAAAACAGAGAGAAATCTCATTACACGGATGAGATATCGTGATAACAATGAACTCTATCCATATGGATTTATTTTCGCTTTTTTAATAGAAACCTAAAAGTTCAGACAATCTTGAGTTCCGTTTCATTTCTCCCACTTGATTCTTGCTTCAACACAATCAACTGAGGTGGACATTTTTGTAGCAACCAAATGTTTTTAATGTTGTGGCAGAAGTTTCAAACTGGTTAAAAGGTTATTAGAAGGTCATTTTTGTTATTATTGACTTGACTTTGGCTGCTTAAGCAACAGTAATGTGTACATATTTGTTCTTCTATATCAAAGCTTTAACTGAACCAAACTGATTCCATGTCTATAGAGGCGATGCCACAAAATTACAGTGACCTACTTCAAGAAACAGGAAGCGACATGATTAAGATGTACAAACTTCTCCACAGATTATATGATTACACAGCCGGGCCTGTAATTCCCTTTTGGAACAAATAGGTGTGATTTAACCCTCTGAATCCCAAAACACAGCAGCAAGCATCGAAGGCACGCTATTTTTTTAAAAAAAACTCACCAAAATGACACCATTGATCAGAGAGAAACTGTAAAAACAGAACAAATCTTTGGGTTTTAAACTTCCCAGCAGTCTTTGAAGTACTCTTGCTATTCCATTGGAAAACTTAGAAAAACTGCTTGGGGTTTAGAGGGAACTCCTTCATTTTTTTCCCCACTGAAATGTTATTTCAACTTCATGCTGTAGAAGCATAGAATGAGCTTACAGAGAATGCACGGCAGGCTGCTTGAGTTAGCTTTTTAAAAAACTGATTAAATGAATCAGGTCAGCTGTATTTTATTTCGTTATAAAGCTGATATGTGAAATTATTGTGGTATTGTTTTGTTGAATTGTTTGTATTTGGAGAGTCCGGTGTGGCCGATGTACAGGATATCCTCTAGCAGAAACATTTTGGCAAATGAATGAGTTGGTTTCCAGACAGGATTGTTAAATTCTTTTATTAAATCAAAATGCAATGAAATGGGCTGAACACGATATATTACACATACTCGTAAATTGTCTGGATGCTGTTATGGACGTTAATATGGATAGTGATACTTTGGCTCCCTAGAAATTCCTGAAAACTTTAAAATTGGTGCCTCTTTTTTGTTCATATTATGAATAAAAACACATTTTCTTGTCTTTCCTGTTTGCTCAGTGCCTCCTGTAGGCCCTCCGTTTGGTACAGTTAACACGTCTGTATCAGAGGACGGTGCAGTGATCAGTTGGGAATACTTTGGACACCATAAGAATGTATATGTGGAATATATTGTAGAAAACAGTAAGGCCTCTCTTTGTCTTTCAAAACATCAGTGCATGCCTTAAATGTCTATCACTGAATCCTTCTCGACTTTTCTCAGCGGTTCCCTTGAATCTAACTCCTGTTCATCCACTGCACCAATTCTAGGTAAAGAGGACTGGAAAAAGGAGGCGGTAAATGGTTCACACTCGCATATGATAAAGGGTTTAAAGCCGGGGATGTCCTATAGGGTGCGTGTGGTAGCTAGAGATGCAGCTGACCCGACAGACCACCGCACAGACGAGGTGTTGGTTACGGTGCCAGGTGAGGCGGCATGCCTCAGAATAGATGGTCTTTGTTTGTTGTTGCCTGCTTCGTGTTTTTTGTCAGATTCATCAGCCGTCATCAGTCGGTCTACTGCATGTCATTTATAACCATCACTAATGGGCCCATTATTTTACTATTTTGGTCTTTTCTTTTTGCCGTTGTGTCTCCAGTGTCTACATAACTTTTGCATAATATCCCATTTTAAAATTCCATTACAGTTCCTGTGCTCATCTGTGTTGCTCAGCATGAAGAGAACAGTCCCACCGTTTTAGCAAACTCCAATTGAAATATGAAATTACAGATATGATTACTCTTCTCTGTTTATTTCTCCCCCTTCCCTCTTTTTTCCGTGGATGTCTAGCTGTACCCAGTCGGCAGGTAGACATCGCCACCCAGGGCTGGTTTATTGGACTCATGTGTGCCATCGCTCTCCTCATCCTGGTGCTCCTCATAGTGTGCTTCATCAAGAGAAACAAGGGAGGCAAATATCCAGGTAAAGCACACTTTGGCTGTATGCAATATGAGTTAAAGCTTACAGTCATGAACAAAGTTTCCACACACTTGTAAAGACCATGTGTATCATGGCAGTCTTGAGCGTTCCAGTGACTCCTATAACTTTATTTTCTATGATTGAATAATTTAATCACATAAATCTTTGTCACAGAAAACAAGATGCATTCTGGTTCTTTTATACATTTATTTTAGGTCGTCTGGAAAAACTAAATCTGCTGAGTGATAAATATACATACAGCTACTTTAATTTTCAGTTTTGGTGATGTGGACAGTTGTGTATCTAATTTTCTTAGTAGCATGGCCTCTTAACTCCTGGAGTATTACAATTGACTACAGCTGATGACTCCTCTAAGCCAATTAGAATGCAGCCCTTTTGATACACTCATCAGAACAACGATACAAGGGGAAAGTCTAAAGACCTCAGCAAAGATCTAAAAATCCAAATCACTGACTTGAACAAGTCATGAAGGTCGATCAGACCCCTTTGAAAGCAGCTACGAATGCCAAAATCAACCGTGCAAACAGTTGTTTGTGCATGGTACAGTTGTCACTGCCATGATCAGGGAAAAAAAGCACAAACTATCACCTGCTGCTGAGAGACAGTTGGTCAGGAAGGTCAAGAGTCAATCAAGAATCACCAAAAGCTGGTCTGCAATGCATTAGAAGCTGCTGGAACACAAGTCGTAGTGTGGTTCACATCTCCATGGGCTGAGAGGCTGCTGTGCAAGAAGAAAACACTTGCTGTAGAAGCAGCACCTGGACATGGACTATTCCTTCTGGAGGAAATTTCTGTGGACAGATGAAACAAAAATTGAGCCATTTTGCCAAAATGACCAGAAATGTTTAGAGGAGAGAAAGAGAGGCCTTTAACCCCAAGAACACCCAACCCGCTGTCAAGCATGGGGGTGGCAGTATTATGCTCTGGGGTTGTTTTGCTGCCAGGGGAACTGGTGCTTAAGAAGAATATTATTTTTTTTTTTTTTTTTAAATCTCAGAAGACTCATCGGAGTCACTGGAAAATCAAGACTATGATATACATGATGTCAACAGGTGTATGTAAACTATTGTTCACAACTGTATTGAAGTGAATGGGTTGAAATGTTAAAACAAATCACTGTTTGATTAACAGTCAAAGAGAAAGAAGATGCTCACCAAGACCCAGAGATCCAGCCCATGAAGGAGGATGATGGGACATTTGGAGAGTACAGGTGAGCCAGAACAGTTTGGCGTCAGGCAAAGACAGAGATTTTTCTTACATCATTCATTGTGTCCTGACTTGGCTGTTTGTATGTAGAGCATTTTACCAGGTTGCAGAGACACTCCCACCTCCAGACTCCATTACCAAACACACAACTGAGGCAAGGCAAAGTCCAAACTACTGTGTGATTCTTAAAATGACCGACTCACCGCCACATCGGCCATCTAATCAACAACAGCTTTCTGTAATGCAAAATATGTGGATTATCTCATCTTTGGCCAAGATGGTTGTATACTAACTATACAAATGGGAAAAACCACATTGATAGTTTTAGTTTTTCCATCGCTTTCATCTTTCTTTTAGAAGTATATAATATTCTAGAAATATTATGCCTGAATCAAGGACTTCTCATGAATTTAGAATTCTAAATCATTTAGCTGCAGTCCTGTAATTTTATTAGCTGTTAATGTGGATGTCGTGCTTTAAATGTTTCCATGCGCATGCTTTGTCTTGCAAAACTGATTTCATTGTCTGTGTCTGAAAAAAAAAACACATGAAAAAGTAAACTCATGAATTGCTTTTCATGTGTCCCTCCATGTTTTTTTTTTCTGTTTTGGGGGTTTTAGGTCAATGGAGAGGTAAGACGAGATGCGGTTAAAACCAGCATGCAACTCACGCAACCTGTAAAATGTCTTTAAGCTGTTTCTAACTCAAGTGAAAGTAAAGTCAAGAACAAACAGGTCGACTATGCCATCGTAGTCATTTCTGTGATATAGTCAACACCGCAAATGCAGTTATTGCATTAACATGGAGATTTAGCATTTCATTATTGTGGCTTTTTCTTACTCTAGCTTCCTTTATTTAGTTATTTTTGCTTAATAAATGTGTTTAATTTCACTATTTTAAACACACTGAGCTTGAAAACAGTTAAATCAGTATGATCCTAAATTCAGAGCTTGCGTAGTGTAAAGTAGAAAAAGGTGTTTTTGGTAAAATGGAGCATAAAAACAGGATATAAATGGAAACAATGACTTCATCGTTGGAAATATAATTGCATTTTTGATTAATGCATGGAAGCATATTGACTGGAATCCTTTCAGAAATTGCATTCTAATGTAGGTAAAGGACTGAACAGCACGCATTTGCAAAATCCTCCGTAGCATTGCACCCAGGCTTAAACCCCTCCAGCACTAACACTATAGATGATAGTCTATATGTAGCTGAGCTCCTCCACTGTACAAGTATGGTCCCGTGAAGTAGACTCTGTTTTTATGCATCATGAGAACCCTTCAGGGAAATGGAAAAAGTGACGACTCGTGTATGTGTTTTGAAGTGCACTTGAACTAGAATAACGTTCATACAAAAGACAACAGAAGGCCATGCTGCCACGACATTGTCAGGATGTACTTGTGCAGTGGAAAAGCCAAGACTGCTAATGTGACAAATGCTTGACGAGCCTGTCCTCGATGGGGGGGCGGCCAAGTTCTGCAACCTGCATGAACTATTCCTCCGTGACCTTCCTTTAAAACGTCTTTCCACTCTTCTGCAGTGACACAGAGGACCACAAGCCGCTGAAGGGCAGCCGGACGCCGTCCAACGGGACGGTGCGCCGCGACGAGAGCGACGACAGCCTGGTGGACTACGGGGAGGGCGGGGACGGACAGTTCAACGAGGACGGCTCCTTCATCGGCCAGTACAGCGGCAAGAAAGAGAAAGACACGCACGAAGGCAACGAGAGCTCGGAGGCCCCGTCGCCCGTCAACGCCATGAACTCGTTCGTCTAACGAAGGGCCGACAGCCCGGCGGCAACTGTTGCTACGGCCTGCATCCTCGTCACCCTGGCAAATGTGACCATGGAGACCGCCTCTGTGGTGACAGTTGCTAAGGTGACAGTCGTTTTGTGGACGCCTACTTTTACCCCCGTTGGTGGCTGTCGCTCTGGTGGCCATGGCTACCCGTCACCAAGACTGCTGACACGTCCTCATCCCCACATCCCCGCCAGCCCCCCGAAGTCACACTGTGACCTCCCAATGAACACACACTCAACAAGACTGACACTACATCCCCCCCCCCTCCCTCCTCCCAATGAAAGCTGAAAGAAGGTGTGAAACAAGGGATGCGACGAGTTAAAGGAGAGAGCAAGCAATATAGAAAAGCAGGAGGAATGTACCAGAGAAGGGTTTTACCACTCAGACTGTGCACGAGTGTGTCCAAGTGTGTGTTAGTGCCATTCGATCTCCTTTTTGCAAAACATCCTGAATATCCAAATATATATATTTTATCAAAGTACGGGACACGACCCCAAGGCAGGCGGATACACATCCCGATCATAAACATCTGCATGGAGTAAATCATGATAGCATCTTACCACCCTCGTGTCAGTTGTTGCAGAGGTGTTGAAACTGTATATGGTGCACGCCTACAAGCAGCTGCCTTTTTGTTTTCTTTTTTTTTCTTCTCTCAGTCAGAAAGTGTTAAATGGCGTTTGATATATAGAGGAAAAAATGGCAGCGGTGTCACTGCTGTGAAATGTGTGACTCAAAGTAGAAGCTAGCTTTTGTTTTTTTTTGTTTTTTTTTTCGAGACAGACGGACTGTTTGTACATATGTAATAGAATAAGAAGAAAGCTATATTTCAAGGTCAGGTATGTCCATTTGTAGTCATTGGAAAACCTGGCAAGAAAATGCATTGAACTCAGCGTTCGGTCACTCCTTATCACACCAACCAGCCAGCCAGCCAGAACTCCCACACTTAACTCCAGTCGGCCTGATTTTTAGCCTCATGTTTTCTCAAGCTTGTTTTTTTTTTTTTTTTCCCTCCGCTTTCTTTCCCAATCTGTTTCTTTCCACCGAGCCTATGCTTTCTGTTCCCGAAGCTGATTGATCCGGTGTCATCGTCAAGTGCTTCCACCCCGAGTCGTGGCCGCTGTGTCAGAGCTAACAGCATTTCCGATAGCATTTTTCTCCTGTTTCTGCCGCACGCGCCGGCAGAAAAAAAAAAATCTGTTACACGTAGAGGTTCACTGAAAGTACACTCTGTAGTTTCTGGATATTTTAGATGTTGATGATCGAGAAAGGTCTCAGCACGGTTTCTAGTGCCTTTGTAGAGAACAGTGACCTAGATCCATGGCGTTACATCCCTCTTCATACACGAGACGGACCAGGGCTTAGAGCGGTTCAAGTAGAATACATTACACGGAGAACACCATCCAACTTTACTGTAGCTTTTAAAGTTATGCGAGTATTAAAAACTACATTAAACATTCATGGGAAATAAGCTACAGGATTCAGGCGATAAAGAAGAAATTCTTCATAGGGGAACATTAAAACTGTCTTTTGAGCTGAGTTGTGAGTATGTGGAGTCCAGGGTTCCTACATGGGGTTTAAAGAATAAAAGAAAAGTGGATTTTGATTTCACAGGCATGAGTTGTGAGGAATCATTTACAGCTGTAGATTGTTCTGGCCTTGTTGACAATCATGCTATTTAGCTACCATTAGCTCAAGTGGTACACAAACGGTAAAAAAATAAAAAATAAAAAAATAGAAGAAGTCGTCCCATGGGGAAATATGTGGAATATTAAAAAAAATACATGTAGGAAACCCGAGGTCATGATTCATTTCTCTCCTCCTCCTCACCTCGTTTCATCTGGAGGAGGAACTAAACTACTGCCAACCTGCTCACCAGGTAACTGCCAATGGGAACCAGACGCACCACGGGGGGACAGTCTCACCGTTACCGGTAGCTCTGAGGAGACGAAGGGGGTCGGAGAATTGATGCTGAATGTGGAAACAAGTGTCCGTTTATGTGAATGAAAAATGTTGCTTGTTTCACTGCAAATGGTAAACACACTGGTGACTTTGGTTTATGCATTTAACCTTATCTATGTCGTCTGAGCGCAGCACTCAGTGAGTTTTCTATTACTGTAAATGAATGAAGCTTATGTGTGAATGTTGGGGTGCATGAGTGTGTGTGTGCGAGTGTGTGTGTGTGTGTGTGTGCAGCACATGCATGCTACCGTGTTACAGCGTGCGTGACGTGAACTACTGCTTTCTATTTCCATAAATCCGATGTGTCAGTCTGCTCCTGCTCCTGACAGGAAATGCAAGACTTCTTTTTTTTTTTTTTCTCAGAGAACATTTCCATGTTTTAGGTTTTATCATAACTTGCATCAAGTTTTTAGGTTGCAACGCGTCGGCTTTTCCACATGTAGATATTTCTGTTGTGTTTTTGTAAATAACGGCTTGAACTGAGCGTAGAGGTTGGAGATGAGAGCTTGACCTCAGCCAGCCCCGCTGCATTATGGGTAGGGGGCTGGCAAACACACACACACAAAAAAAAAAAACAAAACAAACGGCGTTGTGTGAGATGAGACTATTTACAGTTTTCACTCTTTCATTTTGGTGTGAAATAATTTTCTTTTCTTTTTTAACTCGTCAGGTGAAATTGCTAGGTCAAATGTTTTAGCCTATCAGGTATCAAAGGAGATTATTTAACTTGTGACTGAGCTCTTGTGACACCTGTATTGTTTCTGTCTTTGACAGTTCATGCACATTTTCTGTATTTTTTATAAAAAGGTGCGCAGTCAAACGGGCCGTGTCATTTCAAACGGTCGTGCATCTAATTTACGACAACATCTGGTGTCTGAATGCATCGTGCTGGAGAACTTGTTGTCCTAAACTAGACCTCGCATGACGATGACACATCCGTCTGAATGTGTGCACTCAAAAAAAAAAAACAAAATAAAACTAATTTTGAGCATACGGAACGATGGCCGGCATGGATACATAAGTGGACTGGTGAATTGGAGTGTGAATACCCTGGAAACAATGTTCTAGTTACTGGTGAACATACAGTAGGATATACAGTATATGATATGATATAATATGACATTCTGGT
Organism: Stegastes partitus; assembly: GCF_000690725.1. Taxonomy (NCBI): domain Eukaryota; kingdom Metazoa; phylum Chordata; class Actinopteri; family Pomacentridae; genus Stegastes; species Stegastes partitus. The sequence goes on along the minus strand of NW_007577868.1, from coordinate 695,625 downwards.
TAATGTTGAAGCTACACGAGAAGCATGAAAGGCTGTCAAAATTGTTTACTCTACAATATAATATTGCAAAATATTTTGTATTTTAAATGAAGTTTAAAAAAAACAAAAAACAATGAAATAAATGTTGGTTTCAGGATTTCAAACCAGCTCTGTGTTTCTTTGGGACAAGTGTGTGCGTGGGGCTCCACCTAGTGTATGATGTTTTTTTCCTCTTCCAGCTAATAACCTACAGAGATAAACCTCCAAAAGTTAATCCTGGAAAGATTAACATACATCTGGTGTGTCTGTTTTTCTTTTTTTTTTTTTATTTATTCACGTGGCATGGAGCAGCTTGTCTGTACTATTCTGTCTCTCCAAAAGCAAATGTGACGGCTGAATATGAGATGAACATCACCATGACAGAGGCTGGTGTACTATTACAGCTGCCGAGTGCAGTAAATATTAGAATAAGAGGCCTCTTAATTAGGAAAACAAGACAAATGAAAGATTGTAATGGGAAATTCATCCTATAATCTATCATTTTTGCCCCCTCCATTGGGGTTGAAATCATATTCCCTCTCATCTCTGAAGTGCTGTCTGGGATCTGTCATCAATAATACATGGATGTGAAGGTCATTTATGATGCACAGCACATGGTGGCATGAACTGTAGTGACCTCTTTCTAGGTTTTTTTAGCTCTATTTGTTCAGCTTTTACTATTTGAATTCACTTTAATAAATCTTTGGTTATGGGTACACAGAGTTCTAGAGTTAGATGCTTGTGTTTGCTTGTGTTTTATTCATTAAATAACAGGTGTGAAAGCATTCTTATGATGCTTTTATGTGCTGGGGTGTGTAATTTATAGGAAATGAGGGTTTAAATCATTTTTCAAGATGCCTTTACCTTCCTGTGTGGGATGCGCAGCAGCAGCAGCAGCAGCAGCAGCATCAGCACCACGCTCGCATCTCCTCCCATCCCTCCCTCTCACACGGACCAATCAGAGGCGCGTCCTCGCCGCCAGCCCGACGTGCCACTCAGCCTCCTCCATCCAATGGAAAAGTTCGTGTGAAACGGGACGCTCCGGCGGGTGGGCTCTGTGGGACGATGCGGTTCGGGTCCAGGTGAGCCATGAGGAGAGTGTTCTGAGATTCCCCCCCTTCGCTCTGCCCTCAAAGGTAAGAACGACACCACACGAGAGCGCGAGAGAGAGAGTGGCTCTTCTGTCTGGACTTGTGCGAGCGTAAAAGCCGGGGATGCGGTGTCGAGCAGCAGCAGCGTTGGTGCTGAAATGGACCGGCACTGGAGTACCGCAATGCAGAGCAGCGAATTACCGGTGCCGCTCAGTCGTCACTGGGGCGCAAGTGATGTAAGGGGGGCTGCGCAGTTACTTTTCCAGGCTGCTGCGACAAAAGTCAGTGGATTAAAATGAAAAAGAAAGAGACCGGTTTAGCCTCTCGCTGTGCAGTTCGCTCAGGCTAAAAAACTAAGTGTGTCTGTGGAGGCAGGGAGGAGGCTCAAGGTGAAAAGTGTCAGATTTTGAATGCGTCAAGGGCGCAGGAGGCTGTGGATGCATCATGGCATCTGTCTGGTGAAGGATTAAAGTGATGGGCAGGAGGGCAACTCCCTTATTCCTCAAATACTCTTTAAAGATTGTGTTCTGTAGTTACATGAAAGCATCGGTTGTGTAGAAATCAAATAAATTTTGCAAATGTGTTGGTATGGTGCAGATCCAAATGCTGTATGTGCAACTTAAACATGATGAAGGTTAAATGGCATGATGTGCAAGAAGGGAGCCTATATGGTGTGTTTTCTGCAGCAACTTGGATATGTGCAGGATTTTCTTTCCCTTGTGTCCTAAACTGCAACAGAAATGTCCAGAAAATGACTCGGCCTTCCCACACGTCAGAAACCGTTTCACATAATGTTTACTTCCTCCTTTTAAATCCTCAACGCCTCATCGATAAGCAACCTCCAGATTAAAACAGCATCATTAGGACGACTTTGGATGTGATTTCTTGCTGCCACCAACCCACAGCAAACACAGTCAGCGGCTAAGACAGTGGGCTTAATACATGTGCTGACCTAAATTTCGCCGGCCTGTCCAAAGAGGATCTGTGATGGGATTATTGCCAAAGGGGGGGAAACACATGAAAACACTCTCAGATGAATTGATCAGAGGACGACAGACTGGTGCAGCAAGAATCTATAAAAGCAAATCTGCTGCTTAGATAAAAGTTACATTTATATATTTTTTTGTCTCACTTTGCTGAGTTCTGACTCCGTGTCAGAGATGCATAGAGGACATGTAGCTGTGCATTTGCAGGACATATGAACGACTGCTGTGCAGCATGGTGGTATTAGTGTTGAGTCATCAGGAGTGCCCATGAGGAGTCAGTGCTGCAGTCTCTGCATCTCTGTGCTGGGTGGATGCCTGTGCTCGCTCGCTCTCTCTCTCTCTTTATTCCTGCCTGGTGAGGCTGCTGACTGAGAATAATGGGATGTCTGGCAGTTTGTTCTCTTGTCTTCTCACACCCAGAATGACTCTGCAAAGACGATGTGGCTGCTAGTTTGTTGTCAGATGATAGTTGCTGAAGATGGCTGCGATGTTTTCGCTCCAGCAGTTAAACTTCTCTGGAGTTTTCTGGCTTTATTCAATATAACATCCCATTTTCTTAACGCCTATAAGGGAAGAGTGCTGTATTAAATTCCTGATCACAGCCTGATGCCCTTTGACACTGTAGGAAGATTATGGGTTCCAGCCTGAGCTTCACGCTGATGCTTTCGGGCGATTTCGATGGTTTGTGATGCATTTTACACCAGACTTGCACATCTTTAATGAGAGCAGAGACCATAAGGAAACTCTTTGCTATACATAGCCGCTGTGTTTTCTGTATGTTTTGTGTGTTTGGGTGCAGAAGCTGATGGTTTTAACTGATAACTGGGATTTCATGGGACTGTTCTGTGCCGTTCTGGGGATCTGTTTCATTTCGCAACAACAGTCCAAAACAAGACATGGCAGAGATGTATCCTACTGAATTACCAGCCAGTATAACAAGATTAGTTATAGAAAATCAGGCTGTGCAAACCCATTTAAGGAAGGGAACAATTGGATTTCTCCTTTTAGAGTATGTTACAATATGCTACAAGCAGGGAAACAAGAGGAGGGATTGAACTTTGTTGTTTAAGAACCTGTTTGTACGCCTCAAAAATCACTCCATCGCTGTATTGGTGTCATTGATGTAGCAGAAGGCCAAAAGGAAGGACTTCAAATTTGGAATGGCTGCTGACAGAGGGTTCGTAGCTCAGTTGAAAGACATAAAAAACCTCCTACTCTGATTCAAAACAACATGAAGTTTAGCCCGACACATGGCTACTTGCTGCATGTCCTTACCCCACTCTTCTCCCCACCTTTCCTATCCAATAAAAGCTAAAGGTAAAAAAATATGCATACATATATGGCACAAGGTGTTATGATATCCAAAACTTCTCATATGCTATAGATACAATATAGACTTTTGTACCAACAGACCAGATGAGAGATTTGAATTCTGGATAAGGAAAGAACTTACAACCTCATTTACACACGAAAATACATGCAGAGTATCAGTATTTCAATCAGACATGCAGATCGGGAGACATCAGAGTTTTATAAAATCCGGAAATGAGCTCTCAACTCAATGCTAAATAAGCCTCTCTTTAGGTTGTACAATGCTCTCTTACATGCTAAAAAGAAAAACACCTTCAACATCAAAGAAAAGTGGGGAAAGAACCCAGTATGGGGCTTTCTGGTGAGATCGCTTGCAGGAGTCCTCAATGCACTGATTGGAGAGAACACTGTTCAGAGGTCGTACACCAAGAAATGTACAAGAATACGAGGTTGACATGTTGGAGACATTGTGGCTCAAAGGATGCAGATCATTTCAGCATATTCTGTGATTTCTCTAAATTGAGTTTTTATTCGTATGGCAATCCCAAAACATTCAATAAGATATTCAAGGCCCAGATACCCCAGAACTTTGAGACCCTTTATCTCAGCCACATTGTTGTTTTGAATCAGAGAAGGAGTACAAAGCTGCTACAAGCCCTTTTAGCAGCAAGTAAAAACATCTTACTGTCGGCTTTGGAAGACTTGTATGGTTTAGTTTTGGAAATATCCAAAAAGGAAAAGCGGACCTAGAAATGGAAAAGACTAATTCTACCAAGTGTGGCACAAATGCATCAGATAACGTTTGTATAACTTCATGTTTCACGCCGAGACAAACGGAAGTCTAAGCTTCCTTTGGTTCTAACATATACTGTTATATTTCTTTCTAGAATGTCAGATGAGGATGCCTAAACAAGTGAAACAGTAAAAGTGCAAACCGATCCAAGTAAAACAGCCTGTTGTTTGAAGGTATATTACTTATATAAGTAGAGACTATCTAGGGACACGTGTACTTCTCCTGGATGTGAAGATGGAGAACTTATGACGATCTTAAGTCATCAAGTATGGCTGCTTTCAACACCTCATGCAAGCTGTGAAGGGTTATTTTTCAAATCAGACTGGATTTTCACCATCAATCTTGGTCATCATTTCTTTCTGACGCACTGTTTTCTGTGTTTTCGGTCTTTATTTACACCCTTGACTCATGCTGCAGACACTACAGCCCACAAACACCCTCTTAGTTAGCCATCGCTCGGCTCACACAAATGTTGCCTGCAAGTGCAATATTTCAAGATGAAGCATGTGTATTTATTGCTCCCAAATTCCATTTAGTCACATGATAAGCTGTTAGTACTTCACTCTGAAACAGCACAGGAGATTTGTGCGGAGATTTCCCTTGTCCATCATTTATATTTCGTAGCATAACATGAGAGCTCCCCTGGAACAGTTTAGGATTGTACACCTTTCTCCGTCTCACTCCAGTCTGCTTTAAATAACCATGTTGCTCTCTGACCTCTCTGTAGATTAGACCAGTAACAAAAGAAGAGAGTATTTATTTTCTTTATATGTTGACATCGCTAAAGAGTTAAATGTCCGATTGTATATGAATGCACCTCCCAGTTCACTCACGTGGGGTACCTGCCTCAACAGCCAATCAGAGTTTACGCAGACCACGTTCAGCCTGTCGGCTCGGAGGTGAAGTGCAGGTGCGTTGACCTTACGGTCTTATCTCATCTCAGCCACGGGAGTGAAGACAGCTATTGCTGGAAACACAGACAAACATAGAGAAAAGGGAGGAAAATCTCCAATCACAGCCAGCGCACTTATCTACTGGAGGTCCGGAGCCAAGGGACTGAACGACGGAGACAAGTAACGTCGGTAATAATAATAATAATATCATAATAATAATCATAATAATAGGTTTATTTATAAAGCGCTTTTTAAAACACAGGGTTACAAATCGCTTTCACATAATCCAAAAAGATAAAAACACAATTCTGATAAGATATAATACAAAGTTAATGTGATGCAATATAAAATTAGTTCAAACAAACATACATGTATACATACAACACAAGCGTAGCAGATAGTGGACCAAGTTCAATACTGACCTCCCTAGCACAGTGATCTGGGCCAATCACAAGGACCTCTGTTTTGTCTGAATTTAGCAAGAGAGAATTTTTGACATCCAGTTTGTAACTGATTCAATCCAGTCATGAATGCTATAGATGTTGTTAAGGTTATTTGGGCTTACTGAAAAGTAGAGTCGTGTGTCGTCAGCATAGCAGTGGTAGGAAACACCACTGATAGTATTAAGCAAATGACCCAGAGGCAGCATGTATAGGGAAAATAGAACTGGTCCCAGAATGGACCCCTGAGGGACCCCGCATACAACGGAAGCAGAGGACGAAACATAGTGATTTATGTGAACACTGAATGATTTGTTTGACAGATATGATGAAATGTTTGGAGCAAACTAGAGGGTAATTTTTGGTGCAGTTCTCTCTCATGAATAGGCCTATAGTGAAAGAGTAGCTTAAACACACTTCTTTGATGCCTCTAAAACAAACTCGATATGTGTATTTACAGCTATTGTATTTGCACATGACTGTGATGTGGTTATTATGTGATATTTTGAATGTTACTTACCATGAGTTTTACTGAGTTACTGTTCATATGAACTGAGAAGTGTGTGAGTACTTGAATGTTTAGTTCTCATATTTGATCCACTGAAAACTGAATGTTATACAACTGAACAGCTGAAGATTTGAGATTTGATATGAGGTTAATGTAATATTGCGATATTTTACATTTAAACCTTTAATGATGCATCTGAGACTAGAATGTAAATTATATGACCTTAGTGGAGGGACGAGAAAATCCAAAGATGAGGACGAGATTCTGGTCGTGACAGATGGCGAGCCAACCACTTTGAGGAAAACTCACAACAACGGAGACACCCATGCACACACTCATACACCTACATTCACACTACATTTATATGGACACTTTTATTTGGTTTAAGTGTGCACACTATTTATTTTATTTCTGATCATTTGGGTCATTGTTTTATTGTTATGTTTTTCCTTTTTGTACAAACTGAATATTTTAGTTATCCACTGTAAAAAAAAAAATACATGAGTTGCTACTCAACAGTTATTCAGTCGCTCAACACTTTGGCTCCTTACGAATTCGGTGTCTTCTGACTCTGGCCAGGCTCTTATTACGAGCCCAACCTGTTATTACACTGTAATTCACTTTTATATTCCTAAAACTGGTTACATCTCACTCTGATTTTTTTTTTTCTGTTGCTCCCGTTTGTCAGAGGAACTTAAAACGCTGCAGCTGTGCCGCTGTTTCATCCTGCAGAAGTGATGTGTAAGCATGTGTGACGGCACAGCGGGAGCTGTCTAGATGCTGCAGAGCTACCGTGTGTTCTGTGCATATAGACACCGCTGGGATTTCAGTGTGCACGGTCGAGCTTCTGCAGGTGTCTTTGTGGACGCACTCCGCTCACACGCCTGCATTGTACTGCTGAGTCACTCGCATCCTGAATCATTTATATGCACAGGGAGGATTCTAGCTGGTTCTGCACTGGCTCTGTTTCTGCTCTGGAAAGTCGTGCAGATAGCGTGCACAGTCATCAGATTTGCATGTTTGGAGTTATATAAGCGTGTTAATTAAACTGGTGGTTGTAAGGACACATGTTAAACTAAATGATTTGAACCTGCACATGTTTCTTTTTGTCTCTCTCAGCCCTCTCCAGTTCATACCCTGTCCATCGACTTCTCTGCATCCCTCTTTCCATCCGCCCAGTTCACGTGGTCATGGCTTCTTCTGCTTTATTGCTGCTGGTGCTTTCCTCCTCTGTCTCCCTCACAGGTAAGATAGAAACCTGAAAGTGCACCAGTTTTACAGTGCTTCTGGTGATCATGTGCTCATCAATAGCTAACGTGACAATGCTTCTGCTCTTCTAGTGGCCGTCTTGTTTGGTGAGCCCAGAATCTTTGGAGGTGAGTTCTTGGAATTGGTGTCCGAAAAGAAAACCAACATTCAAGGTGATTTGAAGATGAGTAAATTGTTTTATTAAATTTCTCAGAGGATGCTACTGGTTACGGCCCCATATTTGAAGAGGAGCCTGTGGATGTGGTCTACACTGAAGACTCACCCGATGGGAGAATCTCCATGAACTGCAGGGCACGTGCAAACCCACCAGCTTCATACAGGTCACTCACCATTACAAGAAGAACCCTAAACAATGATCCGCGATATTATATGGCATTGTGCTGTGTCAGATTTTATCCACATAGTCTGTATTTGTTTTGCTGCCAGGTGGCGCCGTGATAACTGGGAAATCAAGCTGATGGAGCAGCCAGATGAGCACTACAGCCTGGTGGGAGGGAACCTGGTTATCACCAACCCTTTACAGAAGAAGCATGCTGGGACGTACATCTGCGTGGCCAAAAATATCTACGGCACCGTCATCAGCAAAGAGGCCAGAGTCAAGTTTGGATGTGAGCATAAAACCAACTAATGCTGGCTAGCAGGACATCATTTTATATGTCTGGTGTCCAATTTGCTTCTCTTGTATAAAGCTTTGTATGTTTCTTTGCCTGATTTAGAAACGACCAGTGCTTTAACTGTCTCAACCCCAAAACTCACCAGTAGCTTTGAAAGGCTTGTTGTCCTAAAAGTTATCAAATTTACACCATTTAGCAGATCCAGGAACTGTAATAATGTAGAGAATTGCTGGATATTCAACTGTCTGATGGCCTTTGAACTAATCAAGTGTGGCATGCGTCCACTAGTAAAATGAACCATAACTGATTTTTAGCTGTCCTAGGCTGAACTTCAGTCTGTGTTTACACAGAGCAAACAGGAGACAAATATTTGTTTTTACATCTGGACAGGGACTACAGATAAAACATTACCCTATGGTTAACTCTAGCACATTTACAGAAATGTGCAGTCCTGTTGTTTGAAAATCATTTCTAAATAAAAAACATTTTTTTGAAGAAATTGTGGAAAAATGTAAAATCTAAGTATCTATCATACATAGAGTCCTTTTTTTACAACAGCACTGGCAGCATTAGTAAGCACTTGGACACATATTGTCCATGTTGATTCCAGTTTTTATCATCAATTTTAATCAAACAAATTCAAGTGTCTTTTATTATTGTTTCTTGCACAAAAGACATTCTTAAGTGCGCTCTATATCTAGCCATGGTTGTGCTGTTTCTGTAGAGGTGCAGGACTTTATATTGAAGCTAAAATGGGCCCACATTGAGACAAATGTGACGAGCAAAAAACAACAACGTCCAGAAACTGCTTAGGGTTAAATGTCTCGTTACTGATGCTTTTTAAAGTCAAACTGACGTGCATAAAACATCAGGATGTTGATGCGGAAGCCTTGTGCTGCACATCTATAAGTGTACAAATTGTTCTGGCGCGCAATTTTATTGGCTACTTTAGTACTTTGAATCTGAGGTATTAATAATTCACCTGAACTCAGCGACTCTCTGCAGCCCTGCTGAGGTTTATGCCAGTCTTCATTCTTATGTTTCTACTCTTGACAAACTGCGGGGAAATAAAATGAGCTCATATATCAAACTGCTCTGTGTTGAAAGAGGAAACACCCACTCTGTTGACTTTGAGGTCCGTAATGACGAGAGCTGATTCATTCCTTTGAGTTTCCGGTGATGGTCTGTATTGATGAACAGTTTTGCAGTGAAGCCTCCGTGGTTTTGTGTAGCTTCGATGATTCATCATTCTTCTTTGTCCGCTTCCATCTTCTCCGTAGTTATCGGTGAGTTTCCTGATGAGGAGAGAGATCCCGTGTATGTCAAAGAAGGACAGGGAGCTGTTCTGCTGTGTGCACCTCCGAAAGCCTGGCCACGTATGTACAGGTCTTCAAGTGTTCCATGAATAACTGTTACAACCCCAGTGAAGAAACTATGCTACATAAATGAGTTTGGGCCATTTATTCATTCGTCTGAAGCTGGGGTTCAAACTTGTCCTTCTGTCTCTTCCTATCCAGAGGAGGTAACTTATCGCTGGATCTACAACGAGTTCCCAGTTTTCCTGCACACAGACCACCGGCGCTTTGTCTCCCAGAAGACGGGGAACCTGTACATCTCCAAGGTGGAAGCTCAGGACGCAGGAAACTACTCCTGCTTCGTGTCTAGTCCCGTCTTAGGGAAGAGCGTCTTCTCTAAGTTCATCCCTCTCATCCCCTTGCCTCCTGATGATGGTTAGTCAGTGTGCTGCAGCTAAACAAGAAACAAAAGCTATAACTTTCTTATTTCTTATGGTGCATTTTTATTTTGCCTCAGGTGAGGAGAGAAAGTATCCAGCAGACATTAGAGTGAAGTTTCCAGACACTACCGCCATGCTGGCCTCTAATATTACCTTGGAGTGCTTTGCTCTCGGAAAGTAAGTTTTTATTGGTTAGTCAGTGTTTGCTCACAGTCAGAGTCATGGAAATAAGCAAACGTTCAATCCTGTTTGAAACAATGCTGAGAGATAAAGGCGATGCACTTGAAAAATTACAAAAAAATTACATTTTGTAGTCATTTTCATAATTTAAATAAATAAAAACCATACATAAGTCAGCTTTTGCTATCCAGAAAGAACAGTAAACATATAAGAAAACACCTTTTGGCCACAGTAACAGTTGACATGATTGGTGCAGGACAACAATGGCTTTTCAGGTTAAGAAGCTCGTACCATTTGTGAAGCTTGTTATGGTTCAGGGTTGCTTTTCTGCCTCAGGGAAGGGCAGCTTGCAGTCATTGATTTAACTAGGATGTCTGCATTATATCAAAGAGTGAGCACTCTGTCAAAAAGTTCAACCAGAAATGGATTAGAAAAGATAATTCTCCTAAGCACACAAGTAGTGGCTCAAAAAGAAGTAATGGAGGGTTATGGAACAGCTTAGTCAAAGTCCAGAATTTAATTTCGAATGATTATTTGCAATAGGCATACAAGAAAACCCTCAAAAATTAAGGGACTTTGCAGGAAGAGGGTGAACAGTGAAGCAAAACCTCCAGATGGTGCAATTCTAGCAAGAAAAATAACACTAATGGATATTGTTGTTTAATAAATGACAGAAGATTTTCCTTGTTTTTAAGTAAGTCACCTTTAACGAGGATCAAATGTTTCCCTGTCCAAATATGTCCAATATGTATGTATACCTACTTTGTCACATGACTGTATATAATGTTGATTTGTGCATTTGTGAGTTTGTCATAACAACCAGCTACCTTTGCGTCTGCTCAGCCCCATCCCTCATATCGTGTGGAGGAAGGTGGATGCCACAGATCTCCCTGCGAATCACGAAATCAGTGAATCTGGAGCCGTGCTTCATCTGTACAATGTGCAGTATGAAGACGTGGGAGGATACGAGTGTGAAGCCATCAACACTAAAGGAAAGGACTGGCACAAGGCCTGGCTCTATGTGGAGTGTAAGTGAAGTTAATGGTGTGCACTTAGTCCAAGTTAGATTATGGAGAGCACCCGGCAAAAGATGTGTCTGCATTTTGCATAATTATATCCAATAATGCTCTTTTTGTGTTCTCAGCTGCTCCAGAGTGGGCAGAAACCATCAACAACACTCAGATCGACATCGGCTCAGAGCACACCATGCGCTGTGTGGCATCAGGGAAACCCTTCCCTTTCATCCGCTGGTACAAGGATGGATATATGGTAATGAAACAACCTAGTTTTATTACCTGAGAATATCAGCTTGTTTTCACTTTTATGTGTAGATCTTCTTTAAAATTCTATTCAAGTGCACATTTGTGTCATTTTTCTAGTATGGGAAAGGTGAGCTGAAGTTTTCCAGTCTCACTTTTGATGACTCAGGGATGTACCAGTGTATCGCTGAGAACTACTGGGGCATCAAATACGCCAACGCCGAGCTGCGAGTCATCGGTGAGCCTTCCCAGAAAACTGCACTTCCATAGATTTACTGGCTATTTGAAAGCACAAATACGCTGTAGAGGTTTTTATGGGATTGAGAATGTTTTTTTTTAGGTAAAGGTATGGTTGACAGAAGATTGGATGAGCAACTGGATCCATAAGACACACTGTACATTGACTGAAGACCCTACAGAGAGAACACTGACCAAGGTTCGGACTGACTTAAGAACCTCACTGACTGACAAAGACCACAACCCTGGAAATGAAACCAGAAATTGGAAAGAACTCAACTGAGGAAATCCACTATGCAAATTAGGTTGTACACTGAGAAAAATTGGAGTGCCATTGACTTGAAAACAGCTCGGTAACAATTTCCACACTGAAATTCTTACTAATTTTTAATCAGGAAAATGTCAAGTAAAATTTACTTGCCAGCAAGAATTTAATTATTTTTTTAAATCAAAAACAATCAAGTAAACATAACTGGCAAATTTCTTTCAAATGCAAAAAGTCTTTGATAATAAATTTCACTCAAAATACTGCTTGTTGTCTGTTCCTCTGGTCTGAATATGACCACTGCACAAAAGACTGACATTTTGAACCACTTTAAACCCATGACTGTAAAATCAATGATGCAATTTGTGGGCCTGGTCACTTACAGTAAGAATTTTGTACCTGATTTCTCTGGCCTGGTAGCATCTCTGAGAGCTTTAACTACACGAGCTGGACATAAAAATTACAACTCTCCCTTACAATGGACGGCCATGACAGAAAAAGCATTTGTAGATGTTACAACACCACTGTCCACAGCGTGCAATTTACATACCCCCAATTATCGTGAACCATTTCACCTGGATGTTGATGAAAAGAACGGCTTTGTGAATGCCGTTCTGTTTCAAAAGGGGGATAGTAGGAATAGCACGTACAGAAAGGTATTGATTGGACAATGTGGAAATGGGACACCCTATGTCTGTAAGACATGTTGCAGCCATTGAAAAAGCCATTCAAAAAACATCTCACATCACAATGAGTAATCAGACCATTGTACACACCACACATGGAGTAAAAGCATTTCTTGACTCCATTGCATTCACACTATCAGCACATAGGACTCAAGGCTTACAACAACTTCTTAATAAACCTCACATCCATTTTACTAGTGCAGGCATCAACACGGCCACACAGATATAAACGTAGCTCATTTAACTTATATCAGAATTCCCTGACTGATGCAATTGGAGTCCACAGAGGTGTACCTGATGAAAATAAATTGATTGATCAAGTCACTGCAGGGTTTGAGACATCCCTGTTTGGGTGGGTAACCATAAACAAAATGTGGACAGAATGTTTATAATATGACTAGAGATGAAATTGCAGGAATACATGAACAATTGGTTGGTACTTCCCTGAGGACTTATCAAAACAGAATGGCCTTGATTTCCTGCTCGCTGACAGAGGAGGTGTGTGTGCTATGTTTTCCCAAGATTGCTGCGTGTTCATCCCAAACAACACGGCCCCGGACGGTTCCATAACTCGGGCTCTTTTGGGTCTTGCAATCATGTCTGAAGAGTGAGCAGATCATTCAGGGATTGATAGTCCCCCCACTGATTGGATAAGCAGAACCTTTGAAAAGTGGCTTGATTTATTTCACTACTTGTAGCAATAACTGTGTTAATCTTATGCGGATGTTCCTGCATACCATGCATCAGGGACTTCTGTCTAAAGTGTATTACCACAACCACAAAATCATGTGAAAAAGGAGACATTTTATAATTAAGTATGTTTCGAGCTATTATGTATCCTGAATCTGTATTTTTGCAGTGAGCCTATGACTCTGTTTTGGATTTTTCACTGAGCACAGTCCTTGAAGATAACATGGCCGGTGAGAGCTGGTTCACATATTGGGAGACAGCGGAGACTCCTCTTTGATTTCAGATACGATTGTTACTTTAGCTACACGCCGTACCAACAACATCCACACGTGTTGCTGACCAAATTTCAAGGACGTGGACAGAGCGCGGAAGAGGTATGCCTGTCCACGTCATTGGTAACTGGCCAATTAAGCGCGGTAGCGTACAAGTCTTATCTATGTCCCAGCCCAAGAAGATATCTGTAACCTGAAACCGGAAAAACTCAGTTCAGCTGGACATGGGACTCCTCTCTGTCCCTCTGAATTCCAGCGCTACCTCACTTTACCTGTGACCTAAATAAATTCTACATTTGTAAACAGAAGATTTCTCTGTTTGTTCCTGGGCTTCCAATGAAAGAATCGGGTCTAACAACGCTTTAAAGGATCCTTACAGCTACATTATATTGTAGAACAGTTCTTAAACACAAATTCTATCTTTGACTGCTCTACAGCATGCGCTCCAACATTCGAGTTTAACCCCGTGAAAAAGCAGCTTCTTGGAGCGAGAGATGGACGTGTGGTGATTGAGTGTAAACCCAGAGCGGCTCCGAGACCTCGTTTCACCTGGACGAAGGGCAAAGAGCTCCTCTTCAACAATTCACGGTCAGTATGATTCGTTTAATCCTGAAATAAGAACAAATGACAACAGGAACCCATTTTACAGCAGCATGTCCTTTGATCACCCTATTTATATCCCCTTATTTAGAACAAAAGTGAACATAGACAAACACAGTGCCGCTCTGCCTCTTCATTCAGCTACCTTATTTCATTATGTCCATTTCTAGCATTTCCATCATGTTCGATGGGAGTCTGGAGATCCTCAATGCCACCATAAATGACGAGGGCCTTTACACTTGCACCGCTGAGAATGACAGAGGAAAAGCCAGCAGCTCTGGTACTCTAACCATCACAGGTCAGTGTGTTCACCCAGAAAACCCTTCAACATAGAAACAACATGCAGTACAGTTCTGGTTACAGACCCCTCAACCGTTCCTACACTTGTATTTTGAGTGTAATTCAATTGCCAAAAAAGGACAAATCACAACAAACAAAGACTGACTGAATGACTTTGACCCCCTTTTTCAAAAAAGTACAATGGTACTATCATTACTGTGATTTATTTTGGCCACGATAGTCGTGTTCTGATATACAAACAGTAAAAGAACCTTGCACTTGTGTGATGATTTCACGATTTTTATTTGTTCCTTTCACCCAGAGGCTACCAGCCTCACAGTTGCACCTGAAGACACTGAGGTTCTGGTTGGTGAAGAGGTGATTCTGAGTTGCGCTGCTTCATTTGACCCCATGCTGGACATCACATTCATCTGGACTATAGACTTCAGAGTCATTGACTTTGACGCCGAGTGGCAACACTATGAACGTGTTATGGTGGGTAGCCAGCCACATTTAACAGCCTTACCAAAGACAGTTGGAAATTTGTCATCGAATGAAGAATAATTCTATATAGATAAACTACATTTTCTCAATCTGTAAATGACTTTCTTTTTGCCTCCTGTTGGTTTAGAGCGAAGACGGCGTTGGTGACCTGAGAATAAAGAACGTCCAGATTTGGCACGAAGGCCACTACACCTGCACGGCGCAGACCGTGGTAGACAGTGACACTGCTTTCGCTGACCTTAAAGTTGTAGGTCAGTCCCAACATGCTTTACCTCAGATGACGATAGATTTCAAGTTTCATTTTTCACTTTAATTTGGTTGATATTCATATTTTTTTTAAAAGCTGTTGTTATTATTAGTTTATGTCATGAGCCCGCTCCTCTACCCAATCTCCAGGTGTCCCCGGGCCTCCAGGTGTGATCCGCATTGAAGAGATTGGTGACACATGGGTGAAGCTGCTGTGGTCTAAAGGATCAGAGCATAACAGCCCCATTCTCTACTACACCGTTCAGACCAGGCACTACTGGGCTCTGTATGAGGATGACTGGAGGAATGCCAGCACCTGTGAGTACTGGTCACTGCCACCAGGGGGCCACCTCACTCTAAAGTTAAGCCAGAGCAAGCTGTCTTTGTGAAAGAAGAACATGTTTTGTTATTTCTTTTCCTCGGTAGCTAGGAATAAGTTTTCATCATCATCAAATGTAATCAAATTTTTAGCGAGATTTGACTCGGTTGCCTTTCGTGTATTTCAGCTCCAACTTTTCTTGATGGCACTATGGAGAAGGCAGAGGTGACGGATTTATACCCTTGGATGGAATATCAGTTCAGGATCATTGCTACCAATGAGTATGGTTCTGGAGAGGCCAGTATCCCGTCCCTCAAGATCAAAACCTGGGATGCTGGTAAGGACACAGAACAGATTAATATTCTTCCTTGTGTTGTATGATAGACGCTACTAAAATCAGCTAATGGTAAACTGTTTTGCATCCTTTAGCTCCAGTGGTTTCTCCCACTGATGTGGCAGGTTTTGGAGGCAGAAATGGCGAGATCGTGATCACGTGGACAGTAGGTTTCACCATTTGTATCTTGCATTCCCAAGCTGCGTTTATTTCACCCAGCCCTCAGTTTACGCGAAGCTCTTTCCATTTGTTCAGCCGGTGCAGCCGTGGTATTTCTACGGCAAGAAGTTTGGCTACATCGTTGCATTCAAGCCTCACGACGCCTACGACTGGTGGTACGAAACCATCTCGGACCCCGAGACGAGACGATACGTCCACAGAGACTCCTACTTCATTCCCACCGAGGAGGACTTCCAGGTGCGAGAGTTTCAGGTGAAGATCAAGACTTTTAATTTGAAAGGAGACGGACCCTACAGCCTCACCAAGGTCATCTACTATCCACGAGATGGTGAGGACCTGGTTTTACTTTTCTATCAGTGTGTCAAAGAGAACAGCTCTGTCCAAATGTTTGGATATTACCTTACTGGCATCCCTAACAGTTTCTCTTCTTTGCCCAATGTCTTCTTCAGTACCGACAGAATCACCGACGGACGTCTATGCTCGGCCGGTGTCCTCCACCGAAGCTCTGGTGTGGTGGCTGCCGGTGGTCGACACTGGAACAGGCCTGCAACAGTACATTGAAGGATACCAGGTACAGAAGCGATGACAGAACAACTCAAAAACCCAACACGTACTATTACATGTTCTGTAGCTTTAAAGCTGAGGGAGGCAGTGTTTTTTGGTGTCATTGAACAAAAATTCCCTAATGACTTTACAGCATTGGGTAATTCTAGTGGTCTAAGAGGGAAAAAAGTTGACATCTAAAACAGAATAAATAGCAAAGAAAACAGCAGCAAGAGTAGAACATAGTGTTGTACTTAACGCTTCTGTGAGTACTCAAACTACAGAACTGAACAGACTCAATGTGGACTGAAAGACATGTATTTAATAGCAGAGATAGACTGCGCTCTTTTGCTTTTTCTATGTACACTAAGCTAATCACATATCAAACAGAAGTTTATGACAGTCCCTGGCCTTTCACAGTTAAAACTATAACTAACAAAACTCATCAAGAAAAAAGCTGAAACACAATAATGATACTAAATTGTCAGATTATGTCGGCAACATCTGATGTGCAAGGAATAAATGTATTACCACTGAAATATATATTCACCTTACAAGCCAATGGGAGGTACAGCACGATAAATAATCCTGTAAATGTGTGCAAATTGGCTGGAAATGCTTGTCAACAAAAGGTCAAATTTCACGCTATCAGGTGCCTAAAGAGTGACTGAAGGGACTGTGCCAGTAGACGGCGCTACACCAACAGGATGGTGGTAGAACACCCACTGATAAGCCTCACACCAACAATACACCTGCTTTCCATTTTCACTTTTCTTGTAAAAAAACAAAGCAAGAAGTCTTGATACCACACCATAACTATACACTGGCCTGGATGCCGGCGTTAGTTGATCTCATTATCCACTGATTCCCACACCACAAGGTCAACAAACTGACAAAATGCACAATTTCCAAACTCTTGTTTCTTGCTCACCAGGTCAAATACTGGAGAAAGTATGATGATCCAGAGCCGGGAGCCAATCGTATCTTCGTTCCAGGTACGGTCAACCAGACCAGGCTGGAGAACATGCTGCCAGACTCACACTACCTCATCGAGGTCCGTGCCTTCAACGGAGCAGGCCTCGGACCTCCGGGTGAACACTGTGAGATGTTCACAAAGAGAGCACGTAAGACGGACGATCACGATCAAACAAACACCGACCTGTACAATGAGATAAGCATACCTGTGGGCTTAATAAATGATTTCTTTACAGCACCACCAGATCCACCCAGGATGTGGCGCTACATCAGCTGGACAGGAAAGTGGTTGTATGTGTGGTGGGATCACATCCCGTACGACATTTTCGGCAATATTTCGTTCCCCCTGTACTACAAGGTACATGCAAGCTTTGAGAAGCCACAATTAGCCTGTTTCGAAGGTTTACCAACAGGATGATTAAAGATCATCCATGCTTCTTCTCCTAGGTCATGTTCAGGAAGACGGGCTACATCTATGGGAAGGTCTACATCACCGGTTGGCACTTCATGGACTTCCCCATGCCTCAGCTTGGAGACTATGAGCTGATGGTGCGCGGCCGTTATGAAGGAGGGGATGGCCCAGTCAGGAAGATCAGGATTCAGGGTGAGACTGAAGCAAATTATCGATTACTGTTAAGAGTTTTCTCCCTTTTATCCACTCGTCTCATGCTGTTTCTTTCCTCCTCAGGTAAAGCATCGATGACCACACCCACCCTCAGCCTCGTGTCATTGGTGCTGCTGGCGCTGTGCATTGTGGGATTGGGAGTTTAAATCCGCCACAAGTGACGTGTACATAATAGACTCTGGGAAGCAAATACATGGACCCATTAGAAGATCCAGTCTTCGTCATCAAACGGTCTTCACACTGATAGTCACAGGTTAAGATCCCCACATCATGCATCTTTCGTGCGTTTGTTCTGATGTAACACCACAATGGAAGTTGTTGTTTCTCGAATATGAAATAGAAACTTTTTATAGATCACTTACTGCAGCAGAAGAACAGCAGGACGCGTGCGGCAAAAAGTCATATTTGAGTAGATCCAAAATGTCGGTGACGAATCAGATGTTTAACTTAACCCAAAATACGTGAAGACAGATGATGATTGCTGGATGATATACTGCACTTATTTCTCTCCACGCACTCCTCAGATGGAAGTAAATACACTTCAAAGTCTTTTTTGAGTTACGTTTGTCAAACACTCCAACGCAATATGTCCTGTACTACTTCTGTCTTTTATTTCCCAACAATTTTCACTCTGAAGCTGGAATGAAAAAGTGTTATTTGTAGCAAACACTAGCTGTCGCTCTCAGATGGTCCAAACAATGAATACGTATGTAAAGACTGTATTAAGCGATGCAGTTTGTTTGAAACGAGCAAAGAAGTAATTTATGCTTATCAAGATAATGCCAAAATCCATCTCCTTTTCCTGTAAACAGGGTTATTTTCTACAATCATAGGGACACTGTCATACATTATTAAAGGTTATATACTTTTCCCAAAACATATTTGGTTAAAATTTCTTCAAGGGTGCTGCAACTTCTGAATAATTTACACTTACATCATAATCCTGAATATTTATAGTCTGTTCAGCAAGGAAAGTCACTTTGACAATTTTCCCTGAGACCAATGAGGATTTTTTTTTTTTTTGATAGCGAAAGGTTGCATTTGAATGAACTGTGAGGCCGGAGTTGGGTAGAAGCTAATGTATATCACATGTATCTGTATGCTAATTTATTTTATGTCAGGCTGCAAAACCATTAAACAGAATACAACAAAAAAACAACATGTTCTTGTGAAATTCTGTTCTGCCTTGTTGATTCCATGTTAGTCATATTTTCATTGGAAAAAAAATACAGCATTCAAGTCCATTTCTGGTGTCAGACAAATATCTATAGTATGTACTAATGATTATAATTTGATTTTTTTTATTTTTGGAAATTATTAATGACTGATGATCGTGCTTTTCTACACAAATTTGAAACAGTTATTGAAGAATTCAATGTGTTTTTCACACAAGATGTTGAATTAAATGTAAAACTGTGTGATTTCTGTTAGGGAAATAGCAAAATACAGAACATACAGGCGACACGAGCAAAATGTGCGACAAGAATCAATGCATAAACAGTTTTATCTGAAGCTGAGGTCAAAAAAACTCAATTTTTTGAAAAAATGCATCTTTACCAACAGATATTTTCCCCAATCACAGCTGTAGACCCCTAGATTTTTATTCAAAATTTGATATTTTTGCAGTGTTTAAAGGATTAGAACTAATCCTCTTGTCGAGTCCAACTCTCAAAGCTGCAACCTAAAATGCGACGTGTGATTTCAGTCAACAGATGGCAGTACATCCACACACCACTAACCAGGCTTTCTCTAATTTCATTAACATAATCATGATTTTAACCTATTGGCTTTATCTATACTAAAAAGTTACTCATGAGAATTGCTCCTTTCATTATTTAATTCTCTTTATTTGAGTTCAGCATCGCCTCATATTATGTACCATCAGGGGTTTTGTCACACCAGCTACTGTAGTATTGCTTCGCTCATCCTAAATCCATTGAAAAAAGAGCATTTCCAGGAAATCCTCTGATGCTGTTACAGGGGAAAAAAGGGACTTGTTTTGTATATCTCCATGCTTTTACTCATGCTTTAAAGTAGGCCTGCCTGTATGCAGTACAGTCGTCTCTGTGTGGGCGGCTTTTATCTCTCCTGTTTCCACCTCCATTACCAGTTATTCTCTCATTTTACCTCCTTCCCTTCAAACAAATTACATGGACTCAGAAAATCCCATGTGAGGCTGAAATCAATGCTGCCATCATTTACAAACAATCACAGCAGAAGCACAAAGGTGAGTCTTCCATGGCAGGGGGAGTGAGTCTTCCTCCAGAGAAGGATATTGAAAAAGCCTGTTGTTGTTGTTGTTGTTGTTGTGATACATTTTATTAGCATGCTCTGTGCGGCTCTTCTCTGGAAAATGAACAGAAACATATTGTGTTGGTTGGGCAGCAGCGGCTCTCGTACCTGTCATGCATTTGTTTGACATTAAATCCACACATTGTTATCGGTTCTAATGCTTTGTAGTCCGTCAGTAGGCATCTTGGTGCAGCTGTGTTGGGAAATCTAATGAATTTCTGCAGAAAGGGGGCTGTGTGCATGCAAAAGACGGGCTGCTGCTAATGCCCCTTCATCGCTGTGGGGATTTATTTGGTTTGGTTTGGTAGGTCTCGCCGATATTGTGCTAAGATATGTGCAGGAAGCGCTGCAATCGTCTGATCATAGCTGTAAATAGGAAAGGTGAAGCGGTCAACTCACCTGATGAAGGGCCCAGATGCAAACCAAACAGCAGCTCTGACTGCGCTGCCAACATGCAGGAACCCTCCTCTTTTAAGAAGGCTCACTTTTACCATATGGCTTTCTCTTAACTGATGGTTAACTATTCTGTCTTGTTCATATGTTTGGAATTTGTTTTCATTATTTGTCTAATTTGGACTGAACTGATTTGACATGTGCTATAAAAAACAAAGTTGCTATTTTAAATCAAATGCACTCATTCAGTAATCAGTGGTATGATTGTTAGGGGATTTGTCAACTGGTTTCATGACTGCTACTCATGATCCAGGTCATGTTAATGCTAAGGAGTATTCTGCTTAGATTGCTAATTCAGGGGTGTATGAGTTTTGAACAAATATTTATATGTATGTATGTATGTATGTAGACATCTACAATAAATCAGTGAATGAATAAATGAGTTTTATGCACAATATATACATTTACAATTTAGATTTATGAGCTATATTTCCATTAACTCCACTTCCAGGGAAATATTCTTTTACTTTTCACTTCTCTACAGACTTTAGATTTTGAAAAGAGCGTTTTCACATGTTTATTCTAATAGATTAAATTGAATAAAACAGTTAAAATAAGATTCACCTTGATGAGCTACAACAATGAAGCTCTGCTTAATTCATTAGTAATGTAATCCACCACTGGAATACATATGAACCAAGCTGAACAAATACATAAAGGCAAAAAGTAATGCTTTATTCAATAAAACACACAACATCACGACAACAGAATGGACTTAATGAAACAACACAGAATATTAGAAATGATGATGAGAGTGGAGTCACACAGCAGAAATCATTAGTCAATAACGAGTCACACATCTGTGACTAATCCAGGTGATGAGGTCGTTGGTGCTGCTTGTCCAACTCTTCCTGAAGGGCTCAGTGAAGTTGATGGACTTTTTTGGGGGGATCAGATTGCCGGACACGTGAATCCAAAGTGTCTGATTGTCCGTTGTTCCATGCTGTCTGAAATGATTTCTTAGACAATAAGCTGGAGCTTTTGGACATTTATGTGTCTGGCTACAGCTGTGGTCCTGCCATCTGATCATCGTCCACACCTGGATGTGGATTAACTCAGTGTTTGAGAAGAGCCTCAGAACTTTTTGTGCTCAATTTAACTCTTTTCTAAGCACAACAATAGAAATTAGATTTTTAATCTGCTCTCTAAATCAGAAAAGAAGACAATCTGCACGCTGCATTGATCATTTTGATGATAATTTAACACACACAATAAGTACTTTAACTTCTTATACCCTCAATTGTGCTGATAGTTTCTCTGCACAAAGCATCAAATCACTTCTTCCACCACCATAAATATAGAGTTTTCTATTTTTAACCCTCAGTGCAACATGTCACCTTCCTTGCATCATCTTCTTCTATTCTGTGTATTGTTCACACAGTACGACACCAAACCTCAGGTGTCTACAGGTCCCCGCAAACAAACTCCGACATTTTGATTTTCTGTTCTTGCTGAATAAATTCACACTCTTCCTGACAGACACCAGGTAAACTAATCCCACATGTCAGCCGCAGTAAATAAATTCCCATGATGCACTGGAATGAGGCTGATTATTTACATATTAGATATTCCCTTTGCTGCTTTCCATTTGATCAGACGAAGCTCTCTTGCTGTCAGGTTGAACCTGTGATGGTGGAGGCGCATAAATAGATTCAGGCGTAGAGCTGAGGCCCTTAGTGCTTTAAGCAGGTTCAGCTCCTGTGATTTCCTGCCTCTCACATGCGCTCATCGCATTCTTATAAAATCCTCTCAACCCTTTTAGCCCCATTTCCCTTCTCTGAGTTATTCCCATCCTTCTCTATATACCAGAGGCTGCATATTTTGCACAACAGCCAACTATAAATGTAAAGAGAGAACCCATTTTCTATAATTTAGTCGCTGCATCAAAGGTGTGGGGAAAGCTCAAAGTAAAGTCTGCACAGCCAACCGGGAGCCAAACCAGGACATATGTAAAGCAGGCCGCATTAGCCTCCGCATTGGCCCATAAATCACATGCATTTGGCAGCGCCCCCTGGCTTGCTAGCTAGTTAGCTCGGACTAGAGGAGCCGCTGCTGCGGGTCCCACAGAGCGAGGATCCTGCTGAGCAACATCAGATGGCTCTCGGGGTTCAGGAAGAGCCACACTAAATCTCCCAGACCAATTTGCCGCGGTGTTAGCAGCACAGCTAACCCGGTTAGCCGCCTGTAAAAACCACGGCTGCCGGCTCCTCCAGCTGTTTGATTGGCTGGAATGGGTCGTGTTGTCAGGTCAGGAAGTAATTGCCTCTTCTATGGATAGTTTACGACCCTGTTTACCCTGTGAAGAATAGCTCCTTCACATATCCCCTCTTTCCGGTGGTGGTGGTGGCGCTCTGTCAGGGTGATGGTTGATGTAGGTACTCTCTCACTATTAGTGAACAAAAAGAATGTGCACCTCGAGGCTGAGAGGGGAACAATTTTAGCCTTATTGTGCGGCTTTGAAGGGGAATTGATTGCTTTCTGTTCCTTGTATACTCTCAACAGAAGATACTTTTCTTGTCCACTGACTAAATTGGGGAACTCCATTGTGGAAATATTCCCTTAGATACCTAATATCCGACAGCGCTGTCTACATTCTGAAATAGCCACATGCAGGTTGCACTATTGTGTGACTTGGTTTTGTGGAGCTCATCAGTCTTCTGGCAGATTTGCGCTCAGGACCCCCTGGTCTGCTTTGGCACAAGCACCAAATCCTCTCTCTCTTCGTGTCTGTCTTGTGCTGGCAGACCTGACGCTTGCTGATGCTGATGCCAGGAAAAAAACACTTTCCAATCCTCTTTGAGTCCAATTAAAGATTAGCAGCAGTACATCCACAGAGCCAGGAACCTTTCTCGTTGTATATACCTTTTGTTTAGGGGGGGTGTTCATTCGGCGTGATTGCTGAAATTGGGGGGAAATGGGAAGTCCGTGCACAAAAACATCCCATTCGGAGCGTCATTGTCTGACATCTGTAGCAGCGCTTTTAAACAGAAAGGACAAGGGCGTGTTAAGCTGTTGGGTTCAATTTATTCCAAGATCTTGATCCGATGCTTCACTGAAGTACAAGATAAACAAGGGCAACGGCACAAAACTGAAAATCCTGTTTTCTGTAGAAGCGAGGACGTTTCCTCTCTTTTTAATCATATTAGGGTCACATTCGCCGGTCAGTTGGTTTAACACCTGTGTTGAAGACACCATTAAAACAGGTGCAGACGAGGGATCAACCATCAATCAACATGGATGAATTAGTTGTGATATCTGCATTTTTCCACGTTTTCTGTCTTGTTATTTGTTTGACTATCAGAAGTGCACTCGTTACAGTTCTGCACTACTTCCCCTCTTTTTGCACAGTCGACCTTGTTCTTGTTTTGTCAGTGGATTCAAATTGTGGAAGCCTCTGTTGCTGCCCTTGGACCTCACCCAGCCTGTCACTTCATTTGCTCCTCCTCCGTCCTTCCTCCTTTTCATCTCTGATCGGACTGTCGCTGCCCTCGAATCAGTCGACGGCAGCCGTGATGACACCTGTTTAAAAGTTCAGAACAAATTCAGGACGGCTGTAATTTGGTGACAGCAGCCCTCCACTGTGTTTCTTTGTTTGTGATTATGGAAGTTCATTCATAGCAGACCTGAATATTGTTTGCTGTTGTTGGAGTATGAGGGGTTAAGAGGGTTGAAGCACAATTAGCAGTCTGAGTAATTGTGCAGATGCAAGGTTTAAGGGTGCAATTCCCACTTGTTTTGTTCTTGGTGCATGAGTGCAGGTAAGACAGCGCAGGATTGTAATGTGAAGGGTTTGTGTTGTAACACAGATTAGATGTGTGGGTTTAAACTTCTAGTCACAAATCCTATGCTTGGTTTTATTAATATTGTTTCACTGAGTTGCATCCACCACCCTTTATTCCAGTTTTTGCATGACCTGTGTTGATTTGCGTTGTTGTCTCAGGAACCTATTATTATTTTAAAATGCTTTCAATTTTGACACAAGCATGATCACGTGTTTGTTTTTACGTTAATTCCCTTCCCCTAGGAAGGACTTGGATGCAACCACTTCTCTATCTGTAGACCTCAATCTACATCCCGCCCACAGCGCTATCTGATTGGCTGCACTTCACAAGTAACAGCCAATCGACATGAAATGATAAATGTTGAAATGTTCTATTTTAACCAAACAAATGCTAAACACACAAATCCAAAAGAGAAAAAGTTGGTTTCTTTTATTCTAAATTTCGATACCAGAATGGTCATTTTAGCTGCAGTGTTTACCAGATATCGGTTATCGGTCTGCTTGATTGCTAATAATCTGTACACTAGTGTAGACAGTCACCGTGACCACAAGTTGCTGATTCTCTATGTTATAGTGTCACAGTGCCCCTCATCATAGTCCCCAGAGGATGGATCGTAATGATTTAGGTTTTCACCTCGCTCTTCTAACAGGCCAGTGTCTTCACTTGTTCAGTAAAACACCTCAACATGTCTTGGGTGGATTGGCAAAATATTTTATACATGAGTTGACAGGTGATGAATTCTAATGATTCTGGCGATCCCCTGGTTAGTGCCTGAATACTTTTAGCTCAGCTGCACTTTTGTATTCACTGTTAATGAGCAAATATGTGGATTAAAAAAAAAAAAGTGAACCATAAACCTACAAGCAGTGACCTTGTTTTCGAAACCTTTTGAGTTTTAATAATACTTTGATTTGTAGATTAGGATGAATATGAATTGAAACCTGAATAATAAATTAGCCAAAATTATGTATTTCTGCAGAGAATGATACATATCTGCTTACTGCTGTTGTTATTTCTGCTGCGGATGGGAAAGAAGGGCTTCAGCCATTAGTGTGGCACGCTCTCAGCTGTCACACAGGAGGCCACGGAGTGAAGGATGGATGTCAGGTTGATAAGAGGAATGTGATACCTGCACTGTCAGGAAGGAAAAGCTGGAGGGATGGAAGCAGAGAGTGGCAGGAAACAAGCTGGCAGGGAAAAAAAACGAAGGCAAAAAGTGGAAATGGAGGAAGAGGGAGGGAAGGGGGGGAAAGAAAGACAGACTTTGAAAGACTCCGCAAAATGATGTGGCATCACTTTGTCCCCACAAGGCACAACGATCATCTCCATCCCTCTTCATGCCCTCAAAATAATGGCAGGATTCATCACACGCTGCCTCTTCAGCGGGTAATTTCTCAAAAAGGGAGAGGATGACATGAAAGTAGAAATCAAGTTAAAGTTTAGCGGCAGTTCTAAGTCGGTACACCCTCCAAAAATATCCTGTTCAAACTCTGCCTGTTACGCTGAAAGAAGTGAGTCTGGGAGCCACGATGAGAATGTCAACTTCAAAAGCCTAAAACATCGTCTTCATCTGAATCTGAAGTGGGAACAGATGCACGGCAAGATGGGACCGCTGTGGTGTTTTTTTTTTTTCTCTCAGTCTGCCGATTTTGTTTGTGCATCTGTTTTAAAGGCGACTCTTTTGGGGATTTTCTTTTTTTTTTTTTCCCTGACAGGAAGCCAGAAAAAAAATCCTTTTCACACACACAGACTCTCACATCATGTCAGGAGGACGAGCAGATTGCACGTCCGGTGTTACGGGCACGAGCAGGCTCAGGTTCAGCCTCACAGACGAGCTCTATTGTCGGCACAGTTGTTACATAAAGACTCATTAGCGGTATTGCTTTGTTAAGTAAGCGACAGATCCGCCGTGTCTTCTTGCTTTACACGCATCCTGTACGCGGCAGAGATTGTCCATCTTAGCAACAAGCGTTACCCTCAGTCAGCCGTAAAATTTTTTATCTCCACAGGAAAAAAAAACAACACAACAATAAATGTGTCAGTCCGTATAAATGATGACTTCCCTGTCTGGGCCAAATGTGCCACATTGTCAGCCTTAACAATGGTCCCCCTTTTTTTTTATCTGAGTAGGCGACACTGATAGCAAACAGTTGTAATGTCCTGCTTGGGCTGATAAGTGTACTGTGAAGCACGTCAGAGATGCCGGTGATAGCGATGTGAATGGATAGATGGTTGATTTATTTCAAAATGCCAACATGGATTGAATTGCATATATTTCCTTGGAAAGTTAAATTCTAAAAACACTTAAAAGAACATGGTACACATAGTGAAGCCTCTTAGCATGCTCAATGGCTCTTCAGTCCTGATGAACTTGTTTCTGGTGAGTCTTTCATCTTTTGGAAGTGCGATTTTAAATGCTAAGATCAGCAGCTGGGGTGTGCAAGGTGTCTGGTTTGGAAACCCTTAGAGTTCTCTGTGACCTTCAACCTACATTGGGGCAGTTTGCAGCCGAGCATGAAGCAGCCGGGACCAAAGTCAGAACCTCCAAGTCTGAGGTCAAGTTCTTTGCCAGGAATTAGTGCATCGCTCCCTCACTGGGTTGCTGAGTTGCTGCCCATGTAAAAGAATCAAAGCATCTCGAAGTGAGTGTGAGATGGACAGACGTCAGCAGCAGTGCAGGTAATGTACTGCACACAAAGGAAAGCTTGCGATCTACATTTCAGCCTTCACAACTATGGTCAAGATCTCTGGTTAGAGGCCGAAAGAATAGGATTACAGATACAAGTGACCAAAATCAGTTTCCTCTGCAGGGTGGCTGGGCCCAGTGTTAGAGATAAGGTAAGGAAATCTGACATCCGGAGGGAGCTCGAGTTGCTGCCCCTTCACATCAAAGGGAACCCGCTGAGATGATTCAAGCATCTGATTAGGATGCCTCCTAGCCTCCTAGATGGTTCCCTTTGGTGGTTTTCCTCCAACTGAGAGGAGACCCAGAACTCACTGAGGGGATTCCATATCTCCTGGAAAACCCCTTGGGATGCTCCAGGACAGGGGTGGGCAATCCTGGTCCTCGAGGGCCACAATCCAGCATGTTTTAGATGTTTCAACACACCTGATTGAAATGATCAGGATCGTTATCAGGCTTCTGCAGAGCTTGATGATGAGCTGATCATTTGAATCAGGTGTGTTGGAAGAGGGAAACATCTAAAACATGCTGGATTGTGGCCCTCGAGGACCAGGATTGGACACCCCTGGGGAGCGGGATGTCTGGAGAGCCCTGTTAACCTGACCGCTGGTAGCAGAAGAAAGTTGATGGATAGAAGGAAAACACACAATGGCAACGCTAACACTCAGATGATCAGTGGGTTTACCATGTTCACCATCTTGGTTTAGCCTGCTTGAGTGCTAACATTCACTAATTGACACTAAACACAACACTCTACTCCAGCTGGGGCCAAATCCTGTCACACTGTTAATTGCCAAAGGAAAATATAGAACATATTCACTGACGGCATGTTTTCCTTCAAAGGCCGCTCAAAGCACTCTGTTTCATTTAACCAAAACCACAATCTTTTCCTTAACCATTAATCACATTTGGTTGCTGACAGGTACAAAGCTGCTGTGGTGTGTGTCTGGAGCTTTTTGAAAAAGCTCTTAATTAGACAAAGCATCTGGACTATCCAGGCAGGGAACCTAAAACTGATGAGACTATTGCAGGTATTTGGTCATAAACGAAGCTATTGGACAAACACGTGTGCACCAAATTATTATGATTAATATAAATCATCTAATATTTGTGAATAAAACACCAAAAGTCAAAGGATTATGGAAATCAGATGGATTAATCAGCCTTGGATGTCTAGTCTGCACTAAAAGGGGAACCACTCAACCAACAGATGCAATTTCCACCCACAATAGGGTCAAAATTGAGGGAGAGACTTTCCAGCTGCAACATGTGGTGTCATATCTGAGACTCAGATACCTGGGTTGTACATTTTTTATATCTGACAAAGCCCCACCTGAGCACCAGGAGACATCATACACATGTGCTTAAATGTTCGGAGCAGTTAAATTATAAAGAGATGTATGGGTGGGGGTGGCAGATTGAAGTTGTTACCTCAGTGAGAAACATTCTGGATTTGGAAATCGCAAGCGAGAAAATACCCAAGTCTTAAGAAAGAAATAGATTTTAGAGCTGTGTGGCTTTTAATCAATGGGTATAAACCATTGTGAAGCACTGTTCTTTAATGTGGTTTGATATTCTGTGTCTAAGACTTTCTTTTCCTCTTTTTTTTGAGTGGGTCTGCATGCATGTGATAGATGATTGTTTTCACATGCAGAATCACTTTACTAGATTGCCCGACCGATGGACGTCTTGATAATAGACACCTGTGCTCCTGCTTGATTGATTAACTGAGCATGTGTATGAAGACCTACCTTCCTCAGCTCGTTTGTGCTCTACCCTGAAGAAGACACGAGCTGCTACGTGTCTGCATCTTTTTACTAGTCAAACTAGAAGATATCACCATAATAAAGACATTTTGATGGAAGGAATGCCTTGGTTTGGAGAGATTTTCTACCCTTGACAACAAAAAAAACAACACTGAACCCAAACAACATTTCAATTGAAGCCATTTAAATACTGAGCACACCTACGATTGTCTGTCTAATCAATTATACAGCCGTTCTCACAGACTGCGCAGTATTTCCTGTGGCTTGTGAGTTGGATGTTGACATGTACAATCAGCAAAGTGCCTCTGTAAGTTACCCTGGTTCACACTGCAACATGATCACACGTAATGAACGCATCACCTGAACGAAGCTCCAAGAAACAGTTTGCAGTAGTTATCCACACAAATACAGAAAAGGTGAAAGTGGCTCGTGTGGAAATGACTTAATGTGTTATTGTTTTAATTGAGACAGATGCATTTTTAATTACCAGTCCTCGCTCAAAGCAGGAGCGGCATTAAATTATGCAAAGTAAGTGAAAAATGCTAATGGCCGTGCTATTGCTCCAGGTTGCTGCGGAAAGACGAACTTTGCAGTTTTTTAATGTCCCTTTTCCCCTGGTGAAATATGTTAACCTGCATTTGTTTTATTCCTGAAAAGTAAAATAAAAAAAGGGGGGGATCATGTGCAAATTTAGAGAAAGCTGGTGCAGTTTAGAGTTATACCCAAGACATTCATCTAAATCATCTGTCTGGCGTGCATGCTGCTTCGCTAGTGGTTTGTTCTTCACACACAAAAACAGCATTTATTTTCAGACCGTTCACAGCTTCATAATCCGTGATAATATTTGTAATCACCAAACGCAACATCTGTTTTCCTCCCCGGTTCAGCGGCGTTTATCTCCAAGCCTCAGCTCCGACTGCACTCCCGCGGTTGGTGTTTTAACTCGGATGCAACACCTGGAGAGAATCAGGTCCGTATCAAAGAGGCGGCATTTCAGTGTCGCGGGGAACCACTTGTCAGATGCGCGCAGGGATGCAGAGCGCGGATGTGCGGGGACATAAATTTGTTAGCGATGCAGAGAAATGCGCGCGTACACATACAGACAGGTACATAAATAGACGCACAAACACCGACTGATTTTCTCTTCGCTGCCATCTGTCACTTACCCAAACCTCGAGGGACTTACAGTGTTCCACAGTCGAGTGCTGAAAATGAACAACATAGCAGATGTTTGCGTTGCTTTTTCTTAAGTTCCTGCGCTTCTCTCCACATGAGGAGTTTCGCTCACCATGAGCGTGCTCTTGTCATGTAATAATGTCACTTATTTAATGGCACCCCCGCAAAACGCTTGGAGAAACATCTGTTTTGTGTTCATTATTGTCATTGTGAAGGACACACTGAGGAGGACCCAGCAGGGGAATCTGCAACGTCTCACAAATGTTACTTGTTGTCATCACTTGCAAGTAAACCGATCCCATTTGGGTGATTTCACTGAGACATTCTTATATAAAACTGTATTTTTTCCATTATTTGCTACCTATGAGATCCCTGCAAAACGATATGACAACCACTTTAAAACTCAGCATCTGTTAAAGAAAATAATCGTAGCATTGTGTCATTAAATAAATGACATTTTCAGGCTAAAACTTGGACAGAAACCCAAAACAACGAGCTAAAAGAAGCTAAAATGCTTGTTAGAGAGTCATTCCGTCCCCTGCTGATGTAAAAAAAAAAAAATAATTGCTTGCAGCTTTAAATTTTAAGCTGACTTTAATTTGAAATGATTGTGTCACCATGCCTCCTGTAAATGTTATGGCTTCCCCCAGCCATTGCTTTGCTCGCAGTCCATCATTATAAGGGGAGGATGGGGAAGAATGATGCAGGAAGGAAAACGTTTGATTGGTTTGACATATGTGCACCCAGAATGACATCATATTAAAGAACACCTCCCAAACAATAGGTGCCATGTCCTGTCAATTCCCAGTAGAAGTGCCTCCACAGCCCTTGCATTAGTCACTGACGGATGACACAGTGCAGCCCCTCTTCCCATTGTTCCCGAACATTACACAAATTAGCTGAGTCCATAAGCTCCCTCTCTGCTGATGTCACCAGAGCTCCTCTGTGAGAGTAGATTAGCCGCTAATATCATGTGTTTGAGGGAATAAGCCCGCATAAGCCTTTTCTTTGGGTACCGATGCACACTTCTACTTCTGGATTGTTCTGTTTGGATAAAAGATTGTATGGAGCTCAAAGTTGTCAAACAGCGGGGATTCTTTCCTTTTTAGATCTAGAATTTATCTGTCACTCTGATCCAGGCAGAGGAAGTATGTGAGCAATTTAGGGGATTTAATGTCTTACTCAAGGACGCTTCACAAGGGCACGTTGTTATTTTGCATTATTTTCCCCAAGCACCCTGGAACAAGACTGAAAGTCTGCAGCCATGCTAGCAGCTCTGTGAGACTGAGATATAAGATATGCTCGGTTCAATTCCAACCAATACGCACTCTCGCTACGCACTAGGACTCTGTTTCAGAATTCGCATGGAGGGTCTGCAACATTAAGTGCCATTCTAGACTAACAACACTTAAGCAGGATGGGAATAAAGGTATTCTGGAAAGCACAGAGCCTGTTATGTGTCCAAAATGGTGAAAAAATCCAGTTTTGTGGAGTTATGTCAAAAGGAAGGCCATAGAAAATGAAAGAAACAAACATTGGTAGTCGTAAGCAGTTGAAGGCTGAATCTATTGAGTAATGTCTATTTTATTCGACTCACTGCATCCATCCGTTCATTATCTTCCTCTTATCTGAGGTCAGGTTTCGGTGGCAGCAGGCTAACAGCGCAATTCCAAAACTTTCCAGTTCCTCTTGGATCCTTCCATCCTTGGATCTTAAGGTGATCTGATGCCAGATGAGCTATGTAATCCCTCCTGTGGGTTCTGGGTCTACCCTGGGGTTTCCTCACAGCTATACATGCCAAGAACACCTCCGAAGGAAGTCGCCCATGAAGTGTCTTAATCTGTCGCCTAAACCACCTCAGCTGGCTCCTTTCAATGCAAAGGTGGAGCGACTCTACTCTAAGCTCCGTCCGGATGTCCGAGCTCCGTGCTGTCTCGGTCTGAGTCCAGCCACCCTGCAGAGGAAACTTAATTTGGCCACCTGTACCCATGATCCCATTCTTTCGGTCACTACCCAGAGCTCATGACCATATGTGATGGTTGGAGCGGACATCGACCAGCAAATCGAGAACTTTGCCTTCCAGTTCACCTCCCTCTTCACCACCACGGTCCGGTACAACGCCCACATTACTGCTGAACCTGCACCAATCCGTCTGTCCATCTATTTTCTAATCGCTCACAAACAAGAAGACGAACAAGAGTCTGAGGTACTTAACCTCCTTTTGGTTAGCAACTCACCTTCAATCCAGAGGGCACAATCCATCAATTTTACTATAGGATTCTGGCTTCCAGTCACTGCAAGTAACTATATGGACATATTTAGCAAGAGGCCAGGAAAACAGGGAGTTTCCTGTGGCTGTAACCGTGAAAGTTAAAGAATTTACGTAGCCTGTAAGTTTTTAAACACGTCTAACACAGCATACATAGAACAACAATGGAATTTAATGACTCAAGATATGTTGCCCAGAATAACCAAAAGTACTGACCCAAACTTAAATAGAAACATAGTTTATAGTCAAACATAGTCTTATTTTTTAGCTGATTTTATTTAACTCTCAATTGTTTCATTGCATTAAAACTCCCTTTATTGAAAAGTGCTTTATAAATATAGTTTATTAAATATCATTAACATTACAAAGAAATATGTAAAATAGATTTTTTTTTAAATGACTAAAATATGAAGATTTGGAAAATGTTTAATAATCGGAACAACAGCTGAATACATGTACTTAACTGCTGCCTGCCCTGACATCTTCCAGCAAATGATGGATAGCTGCGTAAATCGCCGCAGATGCTGATTGGACAACATGCTGACAAAAGTTCCTGCTTCTGTAAGACAAGAGAAGTTTGCCCGTATATTTATATCTTACCCCTTAATCAAGAGCTCCTTCCACAGCCATGTAGGAGGGCAGCTGGGTCAGAATAGGAAAGATCCATCCATGTGATGAGTCGGGAAAAGGGCCACAGTGTCGACATGGCAACAATGGGAATAATCACCTTGATAGAAGATATTTTCACCATGTTCATCACCTTTGCCCAGTATCTCCCAACATGTCCACACAGTCGGCATAATGCTTCATGTTTCACTTGCATCTGTATCCTCTGAGGACCATCAATATTCAGGAGATTTCTTTGCAATCCATCCAATAGCTGCCAAGAGATTTCAGCCTTGGAGGGTTTGAGTCCAGCATCATCTTTAGGCTTCTCAATGTCTCAGGAGTAATCAAGCTCTAAATGATCATTTGTATACTTTGTAACTGCCCTCTCATGTCGTCAAACAACACTCAGGTCTCTTGGTTTGGTACTATTAGTAGTGAAAAGGGCACTTTGC
Source organism: Stegastes partitus (assembly GCF_000690725.1). Classification (NCBI taxonomy): domain Eukaryota; kingdom Metazoa; phylum Chordata; class Actinopteri; family Pomacentridae; genus Stegastes; species Stegastes partitus. The sequence continues at coordinate 662,291 of NW_007577868.1, read as the reverse complement.
TGTCTCTTTCTGGGATCAACATCTTCAGACACACCTAGCCATTCACGGATCATCTCACTTTGTTTTGCTTCAGACTTGATTGAGTTCACATGACGCCCTGTTTCTATCTCACCCCTCCCGTCATCCTGTACGACAAGCTGTCCAACACGAGCAAAGCAAATCCTAAAAAGCAGAAATGTACAAGCCCCTTTCTCAACAAACCATTAACCCCTTGTGCAGTAAGGTTTCACCCATCGATTTCAGACCGCCTTTTGTCAGGTGTGATTTCTAAACCCATTTTTCACATTTCGTAAACTGTACAGAGGACAACCCGTGGGTCAGCACACTCGGGCGTCACACCGTGAGTCCACTCGGTGACACATGGAGTCGACGCCGTCAAAGAGGAGAGGGGGGGAAAGAAAACTCTGTCGCTTACAATGATAACAAGACACGACAAGACAAGCTATACAAATGAAGGTTAACAAGTTGGGCTCGTCAAACTGCTGCGACCAGCGCATGGCTTTAATCCTGTGCAAAGGTCAGAGTAGTGACAACTGTGAGCGGAGGTTGTGACCCCCGGTGTGTGCGGGAACGTCAGGATGAGGTTAAAGGTCAGAGGTCAGGGGCTTCTGGGTAATAAGGTCAGGCAGTGATGCATTACTGTACTCTTAATGCAAACAACTCCTCAAGATTTGATGAAAACTAACGAAGAGCCTCGATCCACGTTATATACTGTGTTCATCCATTTGGCATCAACATCAGTTTTGCAGCATATTAAAATCCATTGCATAAAATTAAATGCACTGAATCATCTTTATACTTTATTTAGAGCCCCGTTAGTGTCCTAAAATAGCATCACATTATAATCTCTACAGCAGCTATTGGGTGTTTTTTATGCGTTATTCCATCTTAAATCATCCAGTTTTTAGAACCATCTCTGCTGAATTTTTAAATCATAAACTCTGGATATCTGTAACAGTCTTTATGAAATGTTACCTTGATATATCAAATACTTCCTGAGATAATAAAACCCAGAAAATTAACCCATTTTAAAGACATTCCTCCCACATTGAAATCTGAGTCTCTGTTTGGTCGACAATATCTCAGAAAGTAATGGAGATAAAAGACTGGAATTGTCGCTGTTATTTCTCATCATGGCAGTGTTTCAGAATCTTTAATACTGGATAAGTAGATAAAACAATCTCAAATTAGGAGCAAATTGAAATATGAAAAAAATTATCAAAATAATAAATGAAGCCGTCATGACAAGTCCCAACGTTGAGCACAAAAATAATATAGAATGCACAAGTGGACTGATGTTTTCTGAGCCATATAGAACTGCAAGTCACAATAATACAAAACAAAAACATAAAATACTTGACAATGACAATTAAGTTAGTTTTTTTTCTCTAAATTTAATGACTTGATGATGGAAAGCTGTGCCACAAAAACCAAAGTATATGGTAAATAGCCTAATACAGAACAGAATTCAGGAGATTCAAAATAGTTTTCAAAATATAACTCCAAAAAAAAAAAGAAATATTAGTATCGGTATATTTTTCTTTAAAAAATAAAAATAAAAACTCTGAAAATATGTGATATATCAATCTAAAATTTAGTTGCAAATTTTTAAATATCCATAGCTTATGGTAAAAAATAAAATAAAATCAAACAACAAATAAAAACAAATCCTAGATGGTGGAGCTGAAGCTGCTGATGCTTTGAGATGGAACAACCTTAACATTTACCACCCTCATTTACCCAAACAGAATCTAATACCTCTTTGCACTTTAAATTAGTTCCACCCCAGTTTGCCTTCTTTAAAACAATACAGGGAAGTCAATGGGAGAAGAAGCTTTTGACAGATGTGAGATTTATGTCATGCACTCACATGTTTCTAATCATTTTTTTTATCTCCACTGAAGTCACGCTTTCTCCTTGACTTGAAAAATACCCTTGTGGTGTTGAAAACAATGCAGAAATACCCGCGAAGCGTGAAGAGTATTTTGTGACCTTTAACCCTCCCGAATGACCCCAATCACAGCTGAGCCTGAGGTGCATCTAACAATGATGAGTAATTATGGTTATTAGCAGTTGTTAGAGAGAAAGGTGTGACAACTACGCTGCTGTTAATCCACTCTCAGCTGATACACCTGAAAAGTAACAGCGGGGTGATATACACAAAGCTATTATTACCGCTAAATTTTAGCTTTGCAAACACAATCCGACACGCTTCGCAGACTCTTGCTTAGCACTCTGTCACAAGTACTTTGGAGATGTTTGTTCTTATTTAATGGAACAATCTGTGTTGCAGAGCGTGTCACTGCAAAAACCTGACACGGCACAGAAGCTGAGAGGTACAAAGGCTGTTGGGGAGCGTCTGGAGGCTTTTTTGGAAACAGTTCTTAATTAGAAGCAGCATCTGGATGAAGCGGCCGACGAAGAACAAAACGTCAGGAAGCTTTGACATCTGTTAAAAAGCTCCAGAATGCAGAAAAAAAGTGCTCCGATCAAAACCTTTCAGTGAGCAGCACAGTCAAAGCTTTAATTCCATAATGAATCATATCTGAAGCCTCAACTAAAGATAGAAAGCTTTGTTCAGAGGAGCATATTGGCATGTGTAGTGAAGAATAAAACTGCGACCTGAGGACCCTGAGCCTGATGAAAACACCGGGCTCCGGTGTGGGCAGCCAGTCGGAACAAAAAAAAAAAAAAAAAAGGCTGCGTATGAGAACCAGTTCCTCAGACAACAAGAGTTGCAATTATCTCCACCGCAGGCCAATCAGACACACTGCGCTGAAGCAAGAAGACCGCAATCAATCTCCAATGCTTGTAATGAGAAACATATTTTTCTCTGCCAGTGAAAAGATAATCAGCAGCTGAGCAGAGGGGTCAACAGGTCCCCTCTACAAGGAGGTAGCGAAACAAAAACACAAATCTCCATCAGCCTCTGCAGCTTCTTAGCTGAATCCTCAAACAAGGTTACCTTCAGACCTGCTAGACCTGCAACACAGCTGTGCTATTGATCAGTAAGTGCGTGTGAACACGGAGGTGTCTTCGCCTCTAGTGCTGCAGATTTCCTGTTTACTGCGTATATGTAAAGCACGCATCGGTTTGAATATGTATCAGCAAGACGGCGGCACAGTCGTTCACTCCGACACTTTTTTTTAGTGCAAGAATAACATCTATTATGCAGCTGGGGGAAGAATGAATATTCTAAGTGCTGTTAAAATATGTAATGCATTTTCATATAATTAGTAGGTTAATAAATGCACTAAATTTTCTGCCAAATTTCCACATTTTAGTGCAAAAAGCCCGGCTTTTAAAGATTAACCTGAGATAAAAACACTGGAAATTATTCAACGGAATACATCAGAGGAACCTGTTATTAAAAATCACTGTTCATTATTCATTTCAGTGCCTTTTGAAGTACGCGTGTGCACTTTACTTTGCTACATAATTTAGCATTACGGGTCATTATACGGAGGGGATGTATATCCAATAGAATCAGCTTATATCTCTCAATCAGGTGTGTTTGAAACGGGCTTTCTAATGGAGTATCACACACAGTAGTTAGCTCAGAGACGCTGCTCTTAAAGGCAATATTCAATAATATCACATGTGCTGAGAATTCCATGAAATGATGCTCTTATTTTAAATATGAAGCCATCACCAGAAGCCAGCTAGATTAGCTTAGCATAAAGATTAGCCGGCTGCCTGTTTCTCGTCTTTGTGCCACAATAAGATAACCAGCTTATCACAAGAATGCAATTAAGTGTACTTTTTCCATTTTTCTGAAACACATTTAGACATTAAGTCCTCCACCGTCCTGCCGTTTGCAGCTCTGCAGTGGCATCCGCAGCTATAGTTTATCAAATAAGAAACCTGCCCCACCTTCTGAATCCCACTGTGTCGTTTAATTGGTGTAAGGATATCATAATTGCATACAAATTGATTTGTATAATTAAATTTTTGGTAATAATCACTTTCATTCTTAAGGTTATCTGGTCCCCGTGGTGTTCCTCTGCATGCGCACGTGTTATTTTCTTTTATCGTTGTTTGTGAGGTGAATCCAATTTCAGATAATTGGAATCAGTAATTGAAACTTATGTCGCCACTTAAATTTCCTTTTACGGCTTTTATTTGGCCAATTAGCAGAATGAATGGGGGGGCTCCGAGTTTAAAAGTGGAGAAAACATTAAATCTGATAAAGTGAAGCAGAAAAACATGTTAAATAATGCATTTGTTACGTTCTTCTGTTTTTATATTGGATGAAGATTCGATATCTCGTTCCTCGCTCCCCGCTATGCAGCCTTTGAAGCTTAGACATGCGTTTTCTAATCGCGAGACGACCAAATTCTTTCACAGTTTGAGGAGTTATGGTTGTCAGACGCTGTTCTCCAGTTATTTATTCAACTAATTAAGCTGCAAAGACAAAAGCTAAACATACTATTAGCATGTAGTCATTGTGTTGCTGGATGATGACGAATACGAAGCGTGGACAGAATGTGTTCGGAGGTGATCTCAACGTTCGTCTGACCTCGTGTGACACTGGAGGTTTATGACCTGTGACGCCGCCGAACGGACACGAAAGCTTCTGACCACAGACATAAATCCATATTAGGGACCATGCAGGAGATAATTGGACAAGGTTTTTTTTTTGAGATGCTACATTTTATATTTGGCAGTCGGACACATTCAGGATCGATTGCTTTTACATGGAGATGGTAGCTGGTGGGGATTTAGGAACCTCAGAATGGTTTCCCCCAAAAACCTATAATAGGTCTCACAGGATCAGGATAAAGCTTTGAATACTTCTGTAGGTCTGTTGTTACTGATTTAAAGTAGGTGTGGCTCAGGTGTAGTAAGTTTTTTTTCCTTGCTTCAATCAGGATTGTACCTTGGATTCTAGCAGTGTACGGAACACGTCTGGGCGGGAAAATGCTCCACTAGGATCTGAATTTGATTTAAATAATTTGAATTTCAAATGTTAAATCTAAATAAGGGGCTGCAAGGTGGAGCGCTGGTTAGCATCGCTGCTTCTCAGCAAGAAGGTCACCGGTTCACATCCCAGTGACGACACCCAGAATCTTTCGGCGTGGAGTTTGCATGTTCTCCCCGTGCAGCGTGGGTTCTCTCCAGGTTCTCCAGCTTCCTCCCACAAAGTCCAAAAACATGTTGAGGTTAATTGGTGATTCTAAATTGTCCGTAGGTATGAATGTGAGTGTACTTGGTTGTCTGTCTCTAAGTGTAGCCCTGTGATAGACTGGCGACCTGTCCAGGGTGTCCCCTGCCTTCACCCTAAGTCAGCTGGGATAGACTCCAGCCCCCCATGACCCTAGTGAGGATTAAGCGGTGTATAGATAATGGATGGATGGAAATCTAAATAAGTGTATTAAAAATGGAATTTGAATTAAATAATTGAAATTGAATTTACTTCCATATTTAGTTTTTTAAAATTCAGATTCACTTCTTGCAACAGTGATTCAGGGTCCTGTGATGCATGTCTGTATGGGCAGAAATATGTTTATATAATTTCAAATGTACGCTCTTAATAATTGTATCAAATAACTAAATTACATAATTTGAAGTTAAATTTAACTGAAATTGAAACTGAATTTAAATCACATTGCTTGAATTTAAATTGCTCGGCCAGAACTATTAAATGACATCATTTGAAACAGAATTCATTAGACGAACCCTGAATTCAGTTTCATGTTCAGTTTTCTAAAATTCAAATTCACTTCTTGAAATTCAAATTAATTTGGGGCAAGGTTACAATTATTCAAGAGTCTTTTTTTTCACGTTGTTTTTGACCATATTCTTACAATATTTATAAAATCAATCTGCCAGCTCTTGCTTTACTTAGAGTCAGAAATCTAACATACTTGGGATTTAATGACAATATATGTGGATTAAATGAACACAGAAGACACATGTTGTACCACCAATTTGGACTTGCAGAGTCAAACCGAACACAATTTGTTTTATTGGCTTGTTTTTTAATGGGAAAATGCTTTGATTAACTGTATCCATAAAGACAAACACAACCAGAACCTAACCTGGTTTAATGAATAAGCAACATTAGTTTGGTTGACTCATATCTGTCTAATCATCTTAAATGGCTAATGCGCAGCCATTTGTTAGGTTCGCAATCTTTTGAATTTACGCTAGCAAAAAAAAAAGCACATACTTCATTTATTCTTTATTGACGGTTTGCAACTTGCTGATTTGAATTGATGGTTAAAACCAACACCCAGATCTAGCGGCACAGCGACACATCCAATCAGACGAGCGTTTGTCCCAACACTGATTATTGACTGCAGGTCAATATTAGTGGTTCTGATTGATGTTTTAGTTTTTCTTGTCAGCGCAGTAGAACCATTCCCTGCTGTAATTACATTCATTCTGACAAGTAAAAACATTCATTTGACTGAAGGCATTGCATTTTCTCAGCAGGGAAATCCAGCTTGAACTCTAAGAAGACCCCTAAAACTTGAAATCACTTTCTCAGCAGCTTTAAACCTGGCAGACTATTAACAGAGCACGGCGGCGGTTACGCAGTTTTGATTGATCTTCGAGACAAAAGGGGGATAATATGCACACGGATAATGTACGGTTCCCATACCTCACAGCTGCTCCAACACTAAATTACCAGGAACCCTTAAACATCACGAGAAGTTTTGCGGGTACAAAGTACTTGTTGAGTTTTTTCGCGCTAAAACGGCTGGCAGGGTGTCATTTCATGGAGCCTTGTTTTTTATTGTCCGCACAGTCTGGAGCAGGATAATTGTCATGCATTGGAAGCAGGGGAGCATGACAGGCCCAGATAGACGGGGAGACACACCATATATATACTGCTCTGGATACTGACACCACGCCACCATTTGTCTCGCACAAAGCAGGCCGAGCACAACCCAGTCCGATGATCAATGTTTTTTTCATGACTCCGTCTCTCTCTCTCGCCCTTTACCCCCCTCTCGCTTTCTTCCGCTCTCTCTTCATTTTTACGCCTTTTCCACACTACTTTTTAAGTCTCTTCTTTTCCCTGCAGTTCATTTCGTCCTCCTTTTATAGGCTCCATACGTACCACCCACAGACTCTGTAGCATTTATGCAGCTATTACCTGAACAATAGTGGTCAGTAAACTTGTCAAGAACACTATACAAGCTGATTTTCAATGCCAGAGCACATTGCTGTTACAGCCAGCAACACAGAACAAAAAGTGTGATATTGTCATGGAGAAAGTCACATGATTATTCTTCATACATGTTGCGTCATTAACTACATATGTAGACTGGAGCTGGGAATTCTAAATGTGCGCCAAGAGGTGTGATTTTGAGACAATAAAAATCACGGCGTGCACAGCGTGTATGGATATATTCACAGTCGCGACATCTGATGCGATTCAAACCGTCTCCGTTTAGCGTTTTTGCACTGCAGCATATGGCTTCTAATAAACAGACGCAAGATGAGGCCCTCAGCTTTTGGGCAAAACTAACTTTGAACAGTTGACGGAGAACTCATCAGTTAATTTCTGCATATTGAACGCCTCATGTCGCCATCTGTTTGCTGCGGATAGATCTTTACGAGACTATCTGGTCAGCTAATTATCTCCGTTTAATAAAATAACTTGTAGTCCGCAAACAAGCAAGAAAAAGATCCAATTAAATGACATTTCACTCCAGAGTTTCCTCCTTTCTCGTTGCTACTAAGTGCCTTTTTTTGTACTTAAAAAAAACAGCATGAGGGTGGCCAGGACTGGAATAACAACCAGACTATGTAAAGCTGAAGGGAATCGAGGTAATTCTCTGAGGGTTTAACCCTACAAATGGAGTATGTAATAATATGATCCAATGTTAATATCAAAATATTAATTATAACGGCTTAGGCGTGTGTTTTAGGAACAACAGTAAAGCAAAGAATGTTTGGGAGACACTGGTACATTCATAGACGGAAAGATTTCCACCCATCAGCTGTGTTATGAAATGAAAGATGTGATCAAATCCTAAAATGAGTCCATTATTCTCCATTACAAGCCAAATCCTGCATGAAAACTTGAACTGAAGTAAAATTACACAGCAAAATGTATGTAAGCAAAAGTACTGGATTGGTTCCTCTGATGGATGGAATCATGAGATGGTTAATCAATAAACAGCATGTTGTAGCTGCTGCAGGTGGAGCTGCTTTAAAGACAACCACAATACAGTTTATATACAGGAACAGAACTGGGAGGTCTTCAAAGGGAACAAAGAAAAGTCCTAATACACAAATCTGTTTACGGTTTTTGGATTTTTTTTCCCACTAATTTTTCAATTATGGTGAAATATGGGGACATTTGGACATTGATTGAAGTGAAATCATGTGAGATGTTTAGTGGGAGAAATCCTTATTTGTTGGAGCAGTTAGCAACTGTGTTTTGTAAGACGTCAGAGGTCTTAAAAGGTTTGAAACTACCACAAAAAAGCTCATTGTAGAACTGAAGAAGCCTCTTGGGTGAGAGGTGAAACATCTCCAAGAACCTAAAAGAGAAGTCCAGTTGCGTTCTAGTGAATCTCCTCGAATCCATTGTGTAGAATCTTCATCCGTAAAATAACTAAAGCTGTTGAATAAATATAGGAAAGTATAAAATGAAAAACATCAGATTGTACTTGAGTAAATCCATCGATGCCCGTTCAGGCGTCTTCCCAAAGCCACAGGTTCCTTCCCTTCTTTCTGCTGTAACTGTAAAAACATCAACAGCTTCAGGACCAAAAATAAACACAAAATCAAAAAACTGATAACATGCTGCTCTAATAATCCTCTTCTTTTTTCTTGCATGTACCCAATGTGGCATCCAGTATGTGGGCAAAGCCAGGAGGTTCAGAATCAGTGAACAGAAGAGCGATCTGATCCTAAGTTGGCTGCTGGGGAACATTTTGCAGATGGCGCTCATTCTAGTTCTGATTTGGTTTTTCTGTGGCGTTGACATAATGATTCCCATCATCGTGGTGGTGATCAAACTTTACTCCAAAGTCAACGCGGAGACATATATTTACCTTGGATCAGATACGAGCTGCTTTCTGTGACTCTAATTTTTACAGTTTGTCCCAGTGTAGCAGCTAGCATTGGCATGTATATATTAATAAGTGTATGGGAATGTGTTAATGCAGTGAATTATATTACTCTGATGTGTTTGGTGTGAGCTGACCTGCCGGTAAGTGGCTTCATGTGTGTGTAATCAAGCCGTTGATCACTGACTAGAAGCACCTGTGGACTCACCTGCATAAAGGGCAGCTCAACACCTCATTTTGCAGCTTTGACACAGACATGCACATTATTTTATACATTTTCCCTGCCTGAGCATTCCTGTAGTGCATCAAACAGAAGCATTCAAAATCCAGTCTGAATTTTTTTTGTTCCTTGTGCGAGTCTTCCTTCGGCACCTCAGGCAACAGCCGCGGTGTCGGGATCACGTTACTGCTTTTACAAATCACTGTGATCTGGTTACAGCCGTCGTGTTCGGGTCACAATGAATATGAGTTAATATTTAATCTAGAGCCGCGGTATTGGAGGCATTCAATTATTTTTGCTGTCATATCACATGACACCTCGGGGCGCGTGTCACACGCTATCACTTTTAATTAACTGCTCTTCAATCAGTTTCATTGCGGCTATTCTTTTTGGTGTTTCCTGGGAACGGTGGGGGCAAGAAGTAGTCGGACAGTCGGGCTGGAAAATACTTCTTCAAAAAAAAATAATTGCAGGCAGAAGAGCGGTTTGATGAAGCAAAATGACCTCATCATAGACGCGGCCTAATAAATGTACGTGATACTCTGTCATTAAGACCATTGCATCAGCTGTGTTTGGCATGATTAGATGCTGTGACCCTCAAAGGAGCGCTTCGGATTTCTGTCCCTCGTGCTCTAAAAGCTTTGAGTGGTCACTGCAGCACTTGAAGACACTCGTGGACGCCGCGAGCCCTGAAATTATCGTAAAATGGAAACACGGCGTCTCAGATCAAGTCACTACACAAACAACTTAGATACTCTGGATTATTTGTGATGAGTTTCAGACTTTAAATCCAGCTTTATTTTAGAATCTGTTTAACTGACTTCATCGTGTTGCTCACATAAATGGAGATTTATTTTCCTATGGTGTAAAAATCATGAGAATTAAAGCCAATCAGAAAGCAGTTTGTGATATCTGGAGTTAAGAGGAAGAGATGCTGCTTCAAACGCGCCGTTACACACACATGCTGGTGTCAAGTATGCCTGGATGTGTTGACAGCACACTTCTAGAGTTCTCAACTGTAGAGAAGCAAAACAAAAAAAATGACTGCATTGCACCACTCTCTGAACACAGTAATAACTTCAACAGTGATGCCTGAGAGGTCAGAGTCTGAGGAGAGCTGTGAAATCAGAGCAGGCACAACTTACCATTTTAGTTTTACTCCTACAACCTCCCGACTCTTCCTCTAGTCTCAACAGAAAGGCAGGAGGTCGAGTGGTGCGTTATGATCTCTCGCTGACCTTGTGGCATCAGGAATCCACTCAAACAGCTCCCGTCTCATGAGATTACACCTCTCAGCTGTTTTGATCTTGTTGACCGAAGAGGACCCCCCTTCCTCCTCCACTGGGACACAGGGTGACCCTAACATGCCCTTACACTCTGTTCTGATGAATTGACAAGTAAAGGTCAACAAAGAAAGTGTTTCTTGGTGGCAGGAGGGTTGAAGAGTTAACTGACGAACCTTGTTCAACGCATGATCTGATACCACCGTTTTGTTCTGTGTGAGGATTTAGGCCATTTGCTGTCAGTCAGATTTTATAAGTAACACTAAATGAACTGAAGCAAGACTAATGCAATGCACTTCACATACTAAACCCTTTATATTTATAATGATATGAAAAGAAACCTAACAGATCCCTTTAAGCAGCTCTTTGGCAGCAGTGGGAAGAAGAAACCGTCCGGCAGAACCAGGCTCAGGAAGGGCCGACGTCGGCCTCACGCGAAAATGATAGCAAATCAGACCAACATTGCAAACAAGAGCAACAAACACCGGGGAGGTTGTTAAGGCCAGAAACTTCTGGTTAGAAATGTGTAGCTTTGGAGCCAGAGGTACATCCAAAGAGGACTAAACAAAAACTACAGGAAACAGAAAGCACAACAACAACAGCCTAGCTTTGTATCTAGAGAGAGGATCAGGTGCATTTTCAGGAGAGCTAAACACCAACATAAGGCCTGTGTTGCAGTAAATTTTGAATCTGAATAGATGATTATGAATTGATTTCATTTTTTTCCCCCAATGTCCAATTTAAAGTTCCTCTCCGATGACTAAATAAAACCCTTCAAACTCATCTCCGGGTCAACGTATTTAGAAGTTTTTCACCATGAAGATGAATCCCTTCCTGCCTTAAAATAGAAGTAACTCAAGCACACCTACCACTCTGCTAAAACACTAAATCTACTCTACATTATAGAATGGCACGTTGTAATGTTGGAGTAATTCAGCCACACATGTTGGAACCGGAAACTGATTCTGAAGAACCACAACGATACGGAAACCCCGGGATTGCTTCCTTAGGTTTGATATGTTTGAAACCCCAGCAGTCTGAATGTGTGTTTTTGAGGATACAAGGTTATCTACGGTTTTCCTCAAGATGTGGGTTCCAGTATATATAAAAATACCATATGGACAAGATAAAAATTTTAAAAAGGTGTTGAAAGAGAAATGTGATTCCTTTGGACCAGAGACATGAACAACATGCAACGTTTCATAGCATCAAATAAAACTCACTGAATTCAACAGAAATTCTTCACCCATTATATTTATGTGTGAACTTTTACTACCAAACACAACCTCCTGCTAAGTTCACCAACTACTCAAACATTTTTAGGGTGTTTTTTTCACCAACTCTTGGCTAGAAGGGCTGTATTGTTGCAGTCTGTCTGCAGGTTGCTTTTACTCCTACAACCTTGACTTTCAGTCAAGTACACCCAAACCGAAAAAAAAGCTTGTTTGTTTTTGTCCGCCATCAATACACGACACTCTGGCCAAACACACTTGACATCACTCCTTTGTCATTTTTGCGGTGAGAGCAGGACTCCCAGGTCAAATCACACCAAAAATGATCTGGTTTTTCTGTGGACACAGCAGAAGAAGAAAAAAAAGTAATGACACGTGTGTTGATTCGCACACGCATCCACAGGTACACACATCACTATGGCGCCGCTCCACCACGCGAGGCTATTTCAGTGACAGATCTCCGCTTAGCGCTCCTCTGTCATCAGCTCTGTCATATTGCACGGTTGCTATGACAACCACGGCATGATGTCAAGAAAGGGAGGTAAAAAAAATTAGGTCTTCATCCTCAGCAGGCTACTAGTTATAAATGAGGCTGATTTGATAAACAAACGGCACATATTGCACATGCGGGTGATATGTGTTAATTCATGAAGCGGAATCACATCTGACAGCCTCATTTGTCTTTAACAAGCAGTTAAAGTGCTATAAAATGCTTTTGACAGCATTATGACTTTGACTGCAGGTATGTACCAATAAAAGCCTACACTCTGACCTTCTGTGCTTTTTTCTCTATCCTGGGTGGTTGTAAAAAAAGAAAAAAAAAAAAAAGGCTTGATATTGGATCATAAACAACTGACAAGGCTGCTGCCGGATTAGAAAAACAAGTTATTTTATAAGGTAAAAGAGGGCTGTAAACCTCTGGTGTTTGGATGCTCTTACATCGCTATCCTTGTGAGTACCGGCGTTGAGACCACACTGGCATAAAGCGTTATTCGAAATGTCTCACAGCAAATTCAGCTCATTCCAGTGTAATTGCTGCAATCAGAGGATTAACCCTCAGGGCTGTGTCGGGACAAACTTTAGTAAACTTCAACCTGCAAACTTCTGCCGCCGACCAATTAACAAGCCATCAGTGTTGGATCAGTGCGTGTCAGTGTGGCTGACCTTTGAGGAGACGGAGAACTGGGGAATCCTAAATAGAGAAAGCTATTGGAGAGTAACTTCCCCTAAGTGAACATCGTCGCCAACAAGTGGAGAGTTTACTGACTGACTATTAAAGAGGGAGGAAGGCAGTTTGGTTTTCTTGTGTGTTTTATGATAGAACAAAAGGGAATATAGTTGCAAACCAATGTGGAGGAAAGGGAACGTCCAGGACTAGTCGGCTCACTGGTCACAATAATAAGACTGTATGAAATAGAAAATACATTACATTGAAGATGATGCTACTAATAATAATACATGTGTTTTGTAGAGTACTTCTTTTTTTTTTTAAAACTCAGACACTTAACAATAAACATACAGACAAGATGACTTGGGGAAATAAACATCCATTTACCAAACTGAATGTTGAAATCCATTCAGGTTCTGTTCATACATTTAAGTATTAACTGAATACAGCAAGCTCACTCTCTGTGGAAGATGTATTTCTTCTGCCATCAACAAAGAACGACAAAATAATGATAGAAAAATAACACACCTGAATAAAAATAAAATGTGACCAGATATGTCACGCCCTCAAACGTACCTGTGTTTAAGGCCTAACGTCTGCTTAATTAGGAATTAATTTTAAAAGGACACTCTGATCAGAAGAAGTGACCGACCTTAGGTAAATTGCTACTGACTTAACGCTTAAAAACAGAAGTTAACCTTCACGGTCCATCTGCTACCAGCCACCAGCTTAGCAAACTGTATTCTTGTACATCTCTGACCTTAAAGACAAAATATTACGCACAGCCAGGTGGATGCATTTTACTGTATTTCTTCTTGGTGTGATGTTTGGACTCAAGAAGTGAATAAAATCATTTCACTTTACAGGCAGCTTTGGCTCAAAGTTGGAAAAGCACAATATGAGTGCAGATCATTTTAGGCTCAGGTTTGAGTTTTAAATCAGGTTAAAGGCCAGTGAGTGGATGTTGTCTATGAAGAGCCTCATTCAGATGGTAGAAGGATGTGTGTGCTTCCCTGTACTTATGAAAGAGGGGTCCTCTACAATCCTCATTAGCATCGTAAAGACTGGGCCCATCTGATCCTTCCATCCCTTTGACCTCTGGGGTCACGACGGAGCCGGTGTGGGAGCTTTGTGTACCTTCTAAACCGTCTGTGTTCAGGCTGCTTTGAACTGTGCAGCATGTAATCTATGAAGTGACCCATATGTCACCACAAAACAGCTGCTGCACAATGTGAGATTAAAAAGTGGCCTTTCTGAAGTTTTGTGTTTCGTTTTGCTTTTTTTTTGTTGTTGCTTGAATTGGAATTACATCTAATATTTTGCCTCGTATCTCATATAAAATCTGGGAATTTCAAGCCTAAAATGAAACATTTCATCACAGGCTTGTAAGTAAAACCTCTTGCTGTTGATATTTTATGTTAGTAATTTTGGGTTTTTATGATCTTTTTTTTTGTTTGTTTGTGTTTTTTGGTGGCGTTCAAATAAATACTGTATATTGCGAAATGAAATGAAAGCGTTCAATTGGACTGTGATGGGTCATCTTCTTCTCGTAAAGCCGTCTTCTTCTCTGCTTATACGGCCACCGGGAGGACAGTAAATTTTTTTATTGGTCACTTTGGACGAAGATTGAGACCAGCGTGGTGCTAAAGGCACGCCCAGTCAATCAAGCAATCAATCACGTTTATTTGTGTGTAGATCATTTTGAAGACAAGAAAAAAAAAAGCCTCAAAACATCTGGCAATAGTGTGAGCATTAAATAGCATATGGGTGCATTTGTAGAAGCAAGAAGCTCTTTAGGCACTTAGATTTGGGTTTCATTTCGATGTAATACACTGACTTCATCTGAGAGGCTTCAATCCACTGCAACACAACCTCAGTCTTACCTTGACGAGCAACTGCATCAGATATAATTATTGTTTCTGTGCATTAAAGGTAGAAATAAAACATCTGTTCAAATAAACATCTCTTTAACCTGCCTTGACTTTTCTTTTCATGCATGTTATGAATTTATCATCTGTGAATTTACACCTTACAGACAGTACACAAAGGATCAGAGGTTTGCGTTCCGAAGCCTTGATCCTTTCTAACCTTAACGCGACTGAAGAGAGAGCGCCGAGGATCTGTTATGTCTTGTTTTATGCATTTGTGGATCACATGAAGAGGTGGCTAATGGGGATCTTGATAAAGAATAAACACATAATAGCAGTTTTCACAATTACAGGAAGAACATTAAAGGTTTACAATTATATTAAGCTGCGAGTTTTTAATGACGGCGGTGCTGTCGCATTAAAACTGGCTGTAAGTCGCGCTGTGATTAAAGCGCAGACGTTTATATCTGTGTTGCAGAAAATCCCCCACTGACCTGCTGTATAGATTCACTCACTATAGATCCGTGTTCCTTGGTATTTGCCAAATTACTGTATGTTCTACAATCCTGCACCTTATTGAGCATATTGACTGTAAGGCCAACCGCTGCCAGTTAGCCCGCTACACCCGAAGCCTCGAATCAATACAGTGTGCTTATTCACTACATGGACTCGGGGCCCCCGTTGTTACGGACGCAGTCGAGCTCGTGCCAAGCGTTCGGATGCAAACTCAGTGAATGTTTCTCCTGCCATGTAAAGGAATTAATGTCAACAGCAAAAATGTGCCTGCCAGAGAATGAGCCCAGGAGGAGATTTTGCCCTCCTTCTGGTTTATGGCTATAATGTCTCCAGAAACCAAAGGAGAGGGAAAAAAACCTGCACCACTGTGAAGGATCTCAACATGTGTCCTTTTTTTTTGTGCGTTCTCCAGATGGAGGCATTGTTCCCGCTGCCTTTCTGTTCTTACCACACCTCAGGTTGGCACGTTGACATAAGCAGCACCTTAATATACAGGCATAAGGCGGATCAGGGAGACAATGGCCACTTCCTTATCGTCCTGACAGGCAGAAGCTTGTCCTGTAGTCAGGATTAGACCAAGGGGGAAAAAAAAGGGGGCACCGGCAGCTGGAAGCAGGAAGTGAGGCGGCACGCGACATGGCGGACCCCACTTCGAGCTCAGTGGCGTATGACTAATCTGGTGTCCTCTGACCGAACATGCTCCGTCTCTTACACCGCTTTATCGCCGTGTGTGGGGAGCCAGATTAGGGCCACATTAATTCACAACGGGGAAGCCCTTTTAAACCCAGCCGGTGTGCTGATAAAAATCGAAAAAGGGCTGCGCTGCGGTGAGGGAGGATGTGCATGCGGAAGATGTAAAAAGCTGAGGAGTGGGAGGCAGAGAGGGTGAGATCTTAAAAAGTATTTTTTTTAAAAAGAGATCTAGTGCCCTCCAGACATGGAAATGATTAATAGCATTAACATAATTATACAAAGCTACTTAGTTATTTTTGCATAACAGGTTACTCAAGGTCTTGCTTGGCAAAATGAAACACTTTCACCTACTTCACTCTATATCAATACCTCATCTCTTTTAGTTGTTACTACATGTTGTGAACCTGAGTGAAGACAGAGGTTGGATGTTGGAAAATTAAGTATTTGTTCAAAATAAAATGAATAAAGGATCTTTTCAAGTCCACACTGAACAAGTGATATGGATCAAAAGAGCTCCGGACGGACAAATCTCCCCGGCTAACAAAGGAAATACAATTTTAAAAATGGGAAAGGCAGAAAAAGGGGCTGCATGGATCCATGTTTGACATAACCACTAGAGATGTGGGTGACTGTGTGGGTTAAGGTACAAAATGACACAGCTTCTGAAGTTCATCAGGGCATTAATTAGTGATATTTTCCCAGTAAACCAAATAAACATCAGCATTTCTTGTTCGTTTAATCTCCATTTTTCTACATGTGAAAGTTTGAGAAGTGGTTTGCTTTTTTTAATGCTAAAAATTAAAGAAGCACGATATGACCCAACTGACATATTGAACCGCTACACTCCTGCAATGTACATATTTGGCGGAGGTGTATTTCTTCTGTTTATTTACACCCTTCGCGTAATATTGAGCAGCCCTCGGTATCTGCATGCTTGGCCGAGCATGGCTCCAGTCCTTATCCGTAAAGCCCAGGGATGATGTGTCCTTGTGCTTCCCGATCTGCCTTTGAAGTTTTAGGTCAGGTCTGCGTATGGAAGTGTCTGCATGTGTATGGTGTGTGGATGATCTGGCCTCGCGCCCCTCTGTAATCCTGTTAAGCACCTGGACAATGGAGGAACAGCTGGCTTGGCCTTCCTGCACTCTGCAGCATGAAGTGGAGAGGAGGATGATGTGCACAGCATTCAGATGGAGAAACAAAAAAAAAAGTAGGATGTGAGTAGAACAGGAAAAGCATCTATTGATCTATTTTCCTTCCATCTACTGTGTTTATCTGGCAGCCAATCTATCTCTATATTTCCATCTATCTGTCTTATGTGTCCTCCTCCCTCGGGTGGCCGGTGGCGCTCTCTTAGCCCTGGTGCGCCATCCATCCTCACGGTTCAATACTGGCACAGATGTTGTAGAAAGTTTAAGGGGCCCGCTTGTGCCATTAGTCCAGCAGCAGGGCCTGGGAGCAGCAGGGGAAGACTTCTCTAATCAGTTTTATTGGAGCTTTGCTATTGGGTTAACACAACAGGGTCAGGCCCAGAGCCCAGCGGCACTCCAGTGCAAATGTGGTGCGTGCACACACAGGGGGGTATCTGTGTATGTTTATACCCCGAGGCTACAGCACAGATAGTAATGTCTCCCTACCTCTCTGCCTCGTTTATACTCGTATACATACACGTTGATCAGGACGAAACCTGAGCCTCAGCTGTGCGCCAGATGAGCTCCAGTTGGTTTAGATGCAGTGATCAAATAACTGCATGCGATCACAATATATTAGGTTATACATGTGTGTCCATGTGTTCTTGTTGGGAATGGAGTCAACCAGAGTATGAATGAGCAAAGGGAAGCAGGACGAAGAGGCTGAAGACATGCTAGCAGCTCTAAAGCGGCACTTAAGCAGCCTGTAGTTTAGCATGCTTGAGTTAACTCGCTCATGCTTGGCAGGTCTACTTAAACTTTTCCACCTCATCCGGAAACAAGGGGTGTAACTCTCATTTGGAGGCATAACTGTATAAAGCGGTACATCACTGTCCACAAAAGCTCAAATGTTTGAAGCAATCGAAGAAAAAAGGAGATGAAAGCTTCGAGCTGGCTGCTCTTGCATCCATGAACCTTACACACCTGACCTGCACCATCTAGCGTCCATCTGTTTTCCAAACTGAAATCACACTTGTGGTGTGGTTGCCATTTTGAGGTCGATGATGAAGTCATGCATGCTGTTGAGGAGTATGTGGAGGATCAAGACGTGGTCTTTTTTACATGAAGGTTGGCAAAGCTTGAGCATCAGTGGATGAAGCGCATTGAAGTTGGACGAACAATCTTTCTCCCATCAAGCCAAGAACTTTGAAGTACCCTCATATATTCCCAAAGTAAGCTGAAGTTGTTGGCATGAGACTGTGGCATCAGTGAGTTAGCAGTGGGTGCAAACTACAAGTACTGGAACAGTTTTTGGTTTGGCATTTGGATTACCAGAATCCATCCTGAGAAGAAGACGCATGTGTAGATTCAATTTCAAGGCAGTCTATCCAGTAGTTTACAAGATATTTCTCAGCTAAAAAAAATGTCTGCCTTCTGGTGGATCTGCAGCAAGAGTCGGCAGATCACAAAAGTCACGAATCATAAATCTGTACGAATGTTTGAGTCTGTGTTGCAGTATTTTACCGGATAAGTGAAAACATTGACCTGCACGAAATGAAAAAGTGAGAGAATCAACAGAGATATTCATCCTCTGATCACCACAGATATCCTCACCAACTCATGTAGTAGTTTTTGAGATATTTCTAAGTGGTGAACTGACTGACAGGCTGATATGGCCTTTCCTAGATCCCAACCAGAACCCAACTGAACACAAAGCAACCTAGACAGGTTTAATAGAAAATCAGTGTTGTTTCTGAGCTATTGTGTCATCAGAGAAACTACCAAGAGGTACATGTCTTTAAGTAAAATGCTTTGTAGGTCGATTTAGAGTCCGTTTTGTAAATGTGCGCTGCTCAATAATCGAAGCAAATCGGCTGGAGGAAACCTGAATCTGTGTCCCAGTGCCTGAGGACAACTCCACCCTTGCCGACTACTTGACCCCGCACGGCTAACGTGGTGTGAGGTCAGCTGGTCAGACGCCAGTTTGGCTGCTGGCTTATCGAGTAAAGAGGCTGTCACGGTCTCATATTCCCCCTGGCCATGCTGCTTTTGTGGTTTCTAAGTTGTTGGTATATATTGAACAGTGAACTTAACCAAGCAGCGTCTGGATGTCTGCTCGCTGCGCTCCGAGAGGAGTCTTGAAACGCTGCCATACGTGTTTCGAAATAGCTTTGTTTAACAAAGCAGAAACAAAGAAGCGGCTGATTTAACAGTGATTTGACTTCTTTAAATGGTTGTTTTGTGTATTTGACACCACACGCTGAAAGGCTTTATTGTCTCTTGCCTGTTGGTGTATATGTGTGAATTTGCCCAGCTGCTCAAAGGGGACATAACTAAGATTGGACATTAAAAACACTGTGTTCCTACAACAACTCGCAAGTGAATGATTTTTGTCCAACTGGCAGTCTGCAAATTATGAACAAAAGGTCCCTCTGTGTTTCATTGAATGGATCCCAGTTTAGCTGTTTTGTCTTTTTCTTACTTTTGTGGATTGGCTGCCTTTTGTTTCATATAACTATGCTCATAATTTGATAATTAAATGACTGGAATCGCTCTGTTTTTTTTTACAGAGTCAGTCATTTTGCTTCAACAATCAGGATCAGGAGACAATGAATAGAGGAGCAATAGTCATTATGAGGATTGGATCTGAATGTTGGCCTCCTACAAAGTAATTAGACAATAATGAATAGTTACAATGTAATTACTAGAAGGGGAAAAAAAAACAGAAAAGGACGCCGCATTTCAATTAATTACCATCATGTACCATTATTTCCCCTTGGCCTTTAGCTCCACGCATGTAAGTAGCACTCTAATTGTGTTTTTACCTAGATGAATGGTTCAGAGTGTTAAATAATGTATGGGTTATGGCTATTGAGAGCTGTGTGTGGGTCGCCCTCGGGCTCTTCTCACGCCATTGGCTTTGAGACGCCCAGCTGTCTACGCCAGCAGAAACGCTGCTGTTTTGTATTGATCTTCCCATACATGCCGTGACATTTAAAAGTCACTCTGAAAGCAAACTTTGCAGATCTGGACTGAATGATCCCATAACAAACCAACAAACTGGACACGTCAACACCAGCAATCGTACGCCAGTATTTGCTAATTTAAGGATAACATGAGACCTTATTAGCGTGTTTCCTTGCTCTTAAAAAAAAAAAAAAAGTGCTCTAAACATCACAGCTGTTTTCAACTCCGAAAACAAAGTCAGGTTCTGTTTTGAACATCACAAATGTCATACTAAAGACTCATAAATGACATTGCATGAAGGACACTCTCAGATCATCATAAAACCGAGATTTATGAGTCCTCGAGGTGTTTCGTGTCTGCCTAACATTAAAGACGTGCCTCTGCGACGTCTCCGTTAGGTGTCTACATTGATGTGCTTCAACGCAACTTTGTTGGAGAAGGAGAAGGAAAAGTTGACTCTGGCAACTTATTTAACGGCACTTTGTTGGTATTCTGAAGACCTTCGAGCAAGCGTGATCACTGTTCTTGATTAGATCGGCTCGCTACCCATGATGCACTTCTCTGTCTTCCGTCAAGGATAGTGAAGCCTTTGAACATTCCGGTGCGGGTTTCTCGCGGCCGTCATTACCTGCTGCAGCTGAGAACTCAGAAGTTTCTTCAGACAAATTCAATGCTGAAGTGGTTCAGTGCTTACCTAAAAAGTTTCTATGTTCACAGAGGTATGTGCGAAAGTGGCCCATTTTCTTTCAATCACAGCCATATAGGACATTATGCTAATGCGGTGTTACAGGCTTCCTTTGAAGTGCAACACTTTCCCCTCTGCAGCAAAGCTATTTTTGGTTAACCTTTGACTGACTGTCAGATCCCAGCGACGGACTTTACCATAAAATATAAAATGACCAGTACAGCTGTTTGAAGCCACCTCAGCCCTCCCCAACCCCTAAAGTTAACTACCTGTCAAGGAATTTATTGAGCATGCAACCTTACAGCTATGACACCACTTTTGCGGCTGTATTGCCAGTCCAGACATCAAAGATGAAGGCACAATTTGTTTGTGAAAAGCTGCCATACACCCTATGTAATTTCTCATCCCTTGGTTTCAAATTCCGCATCTCTTTAAGTTATACGGGTCTTTTCGGTTTTATACGTGCGCGGCATCTGTCCGGTGTCGCTTTTACACGAGGGCAGTAATACAGGATGATGAAATGAAGGGGGGAGAGAGGAAGAGCAGAGATGATGAAAGTGGGTGATGTGACCAATAAAAATGAGGGGCAATAAATGACCTTAATCATGATGTCACCTTCTGATGTCCTGCATCTCAGATTTACTTTAGTTTCAGTGAAAAGAAGATGGAAATTTTCAAGCTTTTCAGCATCTGAGACCACCAATGAATATACTTTTGTTTAGAATTTGCTTTGAATTTAATGCAAAAGTGATAATGTCAGCTCAATAATTAGAGTAACAGGTTGGATTTCTGAAATATGAACATGAATTTCACAATATCGTATTTGGAATGCCTCCTTTAAGCTGCCATAGTCTCCCCAAAGTTTCTGCAAAACCTGATATCTCATGTTACCCCAGCCTGATCTGACAATGTTCCAAAAAGGTTCTTGTGATGTTGGACTGCTTATCTTTGTTCTATGCGGCTGAAGTCAGGTCTTCACGTTGTCCTTGGGCAGCTTTGAGGTGTGTTTGGACTCATTATCCTGCTCCAGAAGGAATCCTTCTTCACAAAACCAAATGTGTGTCATGTTTCCTTAGGATGTCGTGCTACTTCTTCTTCTTGGTGCAGACGTCTTCCTCCAAAGTAGCAAAAAATAACCCAGAATGGGATCTTCCCATCACCATGTTGCACTCTTGGTTTGATATGCTACTCTACCATTAATCTCAAACTGCTGATGGGCCTCGCTTTACCCCCTAAGAAGTGGTTTAGAGACCACTAGTCCTCCTCTGAGTATCCACCTCTGAACGGCTTTCTTTCAGCAGGACTTTTCCTGATTTTAGTCTTGTTTATTGAAGCAGCATTTCTATCTCAGGGAACAAACCTTTATGTACTTACCTGGTTTCAGCAGAGTATGTTAGAAAGCCATGTGTGCCCTCTTAGAAACCTTTAACATTATTCGATGTTGAGAAAGTCCCTGTTTTTTTCAGAGCAGTTTGACCTCTGACACGTTCACTTGCCACCATGTTTCTTACTATTGAGGCACAGACGAACTATGGCTGCAAGCTGATGTACTTGAAAAAGCTTCTGATGAGAAAATGGAATCGAGTGTTATCCGACCGTGTGTTTCAATGGAAGGAACACAACCTTTAATGTAACAAATGTGGTTAAATATGACTGAGAAATGGCGCAGAATCTTAATATAGCTTCTTTATTTCACATAACACGACTTCTTGGGTTTTATATATGTTTGAAATCATTGAACTCTCTGATTTTTACGTTTACGTGAAAACATACCAGACCTTCCTGTGGTTTCAGACTCTTGGACGCCACTGTATGTATGTGTGGTACCAGACTATCTCGACACACGTATTAGCTTTCTAGCTGTATGTGTTCGTCAGCAAATCTGAGCTTAAGGATGATCACAGTTGCAATTTATCCGGAGCTTGCAGTCTGAGTATAGGATTACTAATATTACCAAACATCAGCACTGAAGGAGAGCATGAGACACTGAAAGAAGAGAGGAAGGAACAATGAAAATAGTTTTTAAAAAGAGGAATCTTAAAGTTCATTAGTTGGTGATGTCACCCTGAGAAGTCACCTTTAGAGGTCAGTGGAGGCAGCGGTGACCTCATCAGAAAGGGACGGGAGTGGTCAGAGAGAGAAAGGGTTAAGTGTTATCTGGAGGGCTGTATCTGGATCTGCTCCGACGCCCTTGACTGAACCACTATGGTCCCTGTACCTGCATGACTGGTGATAAGGAGGATGACACATCTGTGCTCTCCGCTCATAGTCTTAGCAGTGACGGCTATTCGTCATGCAGACAGGGTGCATCTGCCTCCTGACTGGAAGGCAGCTTTCGCCGCAACACATTTTATACCGTTACCCAGTGCAATTTCTGTATTTCATTGCAAAATAAATTGTGTTACAGCATGAACTGTTCTGGCCTCTTGTAAAGAGAGAATGACCCAAACACGGGCTATACTGGGAGCGCTGAGTTCAGTGCGTCTCACTGAGATGATGAAGGCTGTCCTTGTAAACTGTAGACTGACTTTCTCTCCACACAGTATAAAATGTTGTCGTCTATAGTTCCCTCATGCATGTGTATTTTGTTACTTTTTTTTTTTCTTTCTTGATTCTAGCCTTAGACGGAGCACAAAGAACAAGAAACCTTTGCAGACATGTCAAGAGGAAAAAAAGAAGGCTACTAGATATTAGATGTATTCTGTATGAATATATTTATAATGAAAGAGAATAGATTTTACAGACGGCAACATCTATATGTCTGTTGGTTTGTCTCATCAAGTCTGAAGTCTAGACTAAAACATCTCAACAGCTTTCGGATGCATTTCCATTCAATTTGGTACCAACATTTGAAGTCTTCAAAGAATGACCTCACGAATTTCGGGGATCTTCTCAGTTTTCCGTTGATACCATGAGGTTGACATTTGTAGGTTTTGATGAAATGTCTCGGCTATCGAATGGTTTGCCATGAATTCTGGTACTGGCATTCATGCTCCCTGTCATGACTTTTCATCTTGTGCCATCCTAAAGTCAAAATTCTAAACCATCTTTATGACTACAAGCCTGTAAAACTAATGGCAATCCAATCACCATCTGCTGTACTTTGTTTTTATTGCTGATTAGCAACATTAGCAAAGCACACACATTTGTATTCTGCATGCTTGTCAGATGGGGGTAGACCATGGGCACATAATGCATCGGAGTTTTAGTACAGGCTAGGAAACACTGTTGATTTGGTTAAGTGCTTAGAAAGTTAACTTTTTCTACTTTCTCCTGAGGCCATCTTTTCCTAACTTAAAACAAACAAAAGGCAGGAAAATATTCTGATTCACTTTCTTTCCAAGACCTAGAAGAAAAGATCAATACCACTTTCATGTCAATACGTAGCTTAGCTTAGCACAAAGACTGGGAATGAGCAAGAAAACAGGGATGCACAGTCTGGAGTCTTGCAGTAACACAGTGGATGATGTTGCATACAAACAACAACCAAGATGACACACAAAAACCTCATTCACGCAGCCTTGTCTGGTTTGACTGCAAAAGCTGAAGTGCAAATTTCAAGTGCAAGACTATTTCTTGCTCAGGACTAATAACTTTGTTTAGTTCTTACGAGTCGTCCGGGAAAAAAAACAAACTTTTCTTTTATTAAATGCTGCAGCTGCTTAGAAATAACCATAAAAATGATCACGTTTGAGTCGTACAAGCATTTATCAGGTTGTAATAGCGGACACCGCAGGATAACAAATTAAATACAGCACGTTGTTAGCGCGGATATGTGCAGGATCAACATTTCGTGACTCGCCAGATAAGATCGATAACATTTTGTCATGTTGATAAAAGCGTCTCTCCAAGCATATTTGCTGCTGTAAATCAGCCACATATAACCATAATTTCCAGGAGACAGCTGTAATACCATCACTGCTCTTTCGATTTATCTTCGCGAGCATCTCTGACTCTTCCGTCCTCTTCATCTCCTCCTCTTTCCATCGTCCTCTCTTCCCTTCGCTCCCCCCTGTCCCCTTCACCCCCGTAGAGACGGGCCAGTTGGGCTGGAAGCTAATTTGAAGCCAATCAATACGAGTCTGTGTTTCTTCCTGTGTGTCAGCTCAGTCCGGTGCCCTTGTCTAACTGCCGGCAGAGAGAGAAGAGAGAGGGAGCATCTGTTTGGTGACTAACGCCCTCTGACTGTAAATCTATGGTGGCCACTAAACACCACTCCTCCAAGCATTGTGCTAAGTGCAAAGGGGCTATCTGATTGAATCCAAATGAGATTGATCTCCATGCCAAATCCAGTTGTTAAATGTGGGTACTGACAAATAACCCTCTCAGTGGTTTGATGATGGCATTTTAACTTATATCTGAGTGTGTCTTCTATGTATTTCTGA
This sequence comes from Stegastes partitus, assembly GCF_000690725.1. Classification (NCBI taxonomy): domain Eukaryota; kingdom Metazoa; phylum Chordata; class Actinopteri; family Pomacentridae; genus Stegastes; species Stegastes partitus. The sequence goes on along the minus strand of NW_007577868.1, from coordinate 637,115 downwards.
AATGCAACAAACAGATGCACTCTTGAGGAAACGTACCCCCCACACAAGCAGCACGTCCTTCGCTTTGCTTGCACGCAACCACACTGATGTTCAGATACCGAATCTTCCCAAGATAAGGACCAGTCCCACCTCCCCTCTTCTCCCAGCCCCTTCCCACGAAACAGCCAATGAGGATGCCGTGCATTCATGAGCTGGAGTAGGAGCAGGCATGTGTGAGGCAGCCTGCCACGGGAGGAGGTGTGTCTCCACCAGGCAAAAGTGTGTGCAGAAACAAGAGTGCTGCTCACACTGAGAGAGGAGGTGGAGGGAAGAGAGTGTATGCAGGCATGCAAGTGAGAGTCAGGGGGGGAGGAAAGGAGTGACAGGCAAAGAGGGTTTGACTCGTCCAATAACTGATATATATATACACACACACACACACCACACAGTGAAGGTTTCCACAAGCTGAAACAGTGAAACACATGTGCGCTCAGAGCGACAGAGGGGGATCTCTGAGGATACTCGGATGAGAAAAGAGGTGTGGGGGAGCCAAGGAAGAGGAGCCCGAGTGTGTTTCGCCCCGGGGGGAAGCTCACAAACACGGCAGACAGCGCGCACACACTCCAGCGGGCACTCGGCGCTGTTTCCCTGACAACTAGAATGGGCTGCAATTTGTGCACCTTGCAGAAACGGGAGGAACACTACAAACTGCTGTATGAGATTGCACAGGTAAGAGAGAGGTTTTTCGGTGCGGTTGAAACTTAGTGACGAGCAGACGATGATGTTAAATGTGGCAGGATTGTATTGGTGTGTGGAAAGAATTGGTATTTTCCTCCAGCAAGAAAGTCAAGACAGGTTGAGTTGGAGAGAAGAAATGTAGAAAAAAATGAGTTACTTCCAAGCAGCCAGGCAGAAAGCCGGAGCGTGTCTGTGTGTGTGCATTCGTCTCTCCATCAAAGTGAGTGCAGCTAGTTATTTCTCTTCAGCAGCAGATGTGAGAACAAGTTCAGCGTCTTCTTCTTCCCGCTGTGGCTCCGGGGGAATTCATCACATCTCCTCTTGCCTGTGACTGTGCAAGAGGCAATGCAGTTCAAAGGACAAGCAGCAAATGTGTTCGGCTGTTTTTGCCTTTTGTGTTGTTTGTCTGAAGTGGACTTCTCTAACCTAACATATGGCAGTTTATTATTATTTTTTTTGTCTATTGCTTCTGCCGTGCAAAAATCCTCCTCCGCTGTGGCATTTTTGATGTTTTTGAACAAAAGATACGATTTTTATTGATGTGTTCGATGAGTTTGTTGACTTTTTTTCCCAGCGAATGGTAAAAAAAAACACACAAATAAGAATTATTTTGAATTTCAAATACGTCAGTGGCCACATATTCTTATGTTGTTTCCAAAAACGAGCAGTAAAATAAGGTGAATGAATAACTTGTCATGTTGCACTGGGCTTGGTTGGAATGTGTTGATTAGATAGGAAGTGTCACCAAGTGCGAATCTGGTAAAAACACATTGTCAAAAATGCCACGTTTCTTGTCTCCGATTGCTTTCTGGAGGCTGTCACTGATGTTTTACCAGGTTTCAGGTGTTTAGAGCAACTTGTATGGAATTATATGAACATGCAGGGGACAGTTACGTGGTTTTATAGCAGCACTATGGTTGGAGCTGATTGTGGGCGAACACGTGCTTCGAGTTTGCTCTGTTGTTGAGTACAGTACATTCAAACGTCAGGCCTGGGTTCATTCATCATTTAGTAGCTTACACTGTTACAGAGAGCGGAGAAACTGGATATGGCTTAATGATGCTGAACAATACTGCTGGATGCTGGTTAGTTCAGTAATGTAAAACATACCATGTAGTATCATCCAAAGGGTCAGATTAGGTGTATGCATTTTCAAAACTCAGATTGCTAATTGATGAAAATGATGTTTAATTGTAACAAGGCAGCCAGTTGCCGTGTGAGAGGCTCTTAAAAAATATTATCACTACCATTACCTTTGTATCGCTGCTAGATGCCGTTTTTATGAACCTTATCCACAGCGCTGCAATCTCCAGCTCATTATGCCCTCAGACTAAATGCCCCCGTGCATTAATGAGACGGTGGATGTCTGCGTCGTCTGCCTGGGTGGAGTGCAAGAAAATTAGCCATGCCGATTAAGAGAAACTCTAGGAGGTCGTGGCTCCAAAACAAAGGCACAAGCAGGCAACTGTATGGGAACCAAGTAATTTAACACTGATTGGCTATTTAAATATGCATAAAAAGGATGTGGCCAGGAAAATTAAAATGATGTTTAAAGGAATACTATGACATCTTAGGAAATTTGTCGCTTTTTTTGCCAAAAGTTACACGAGAAGATTGAATTTACTCTCATGTCTGTGTGGTAAAAATGTAGATAGATACAGTCGTTACTTAGCTTAGCTAAGCTTAGACTGTGACTGTAAAGAGGGAGTTGGCAAGTCTAACTGCTTGGCCAGCAGGACAATGCCCCCAATCTAAATGAATCGAGAAACTGGAATTTCAAAAACCTCACCAAGAATATAAAAACTGCATGTCGAGAACCACCAGTCTAATCTAATAAAACAACACTGAAAAAGTTTGGTCATTTTGCCTTGAAATAGGGTTTAAAAAGCCTTTTTTAGCATTAACAAATTCCCCCCATGGATTTCTATTTAAGATTCTTCAAGTCGCGAGTTTCTCCCTTGTAACATCTCTGACGCCACTCTCATGTCCGTTTAGTGCAAATGCAGTGGCCAGTTAGCTTAGCTTAGCATACAGACTGTAAGCACGGTGTAGCATACTTTGGCTAATGTATCTCTAAAGTTCATTATCTTTGTTCAGTTTTCATTAAAGCAAAATTATAATAAAGAAAATTCATCGTTTAGCTGTTTTCTTGTGTTTCCAGCTCTATATGCTAACTTAGCGAACCAGCTGCTAGCTGCATTTCGTCACTGTACAACATATGAGATTAGTATCAATAGGCAACTTTCCACTGTGTGAACTCGGGTCGGGTGAAAGGTGATGTCAATGTTTCCAGGAAAGGTCTTGTAATTGATCCTTTCAATGCTTTCTCTTCTTTGAGTGTGGCAAAACAATGACAAAGGGCAGTTAGTTGATGTACTTCCTGTTCTGTGAAGGAAATGGAACAATGGAGGGTTTGTTATGTTAACCCATATGATGATTTTTTTCTCTCTACATTAACCAGTCAGCATCCAGTTACGCCCAGCAGTTTTTTTGAGCTACCTATCCCAGAGTAGCATTGTTTTTCTCCAGCTAAAATGGCGATAAAATAGGTTCTGCTAAAGGCAGCTTATGCGCTCGGAAGGTACAAAGTTTAGGGCCACACTAAAATACAACAGTCTAGCAGCCTAAGCCTTTTATCTACACCACCTCTTAACTTGGATAATGTATATTTCCCGACTATTTTCATTAGTTCAGATGTGCATTTTCTTCATGTTAAATAACAACTAGCTTAGCTTAGCATAAAAAAAATCAAGGTTAGCTTCCTTGGCTAACTGGCTGCAGCCTCCATATGCGCATTTACCAGTTCATCTACCTCCCAGCAAGACAGCAAATAAACGTGTCTCCCAACATTTCCAACTTTACCTTTAAGGTCAGAATCTAGCATTGCTTATACGGCACACCGCTCAGTGTGAGTTGAACCAAATTGCACTTGACACCCAAACAAGTCGTGCAGGCAGTTTTCATTTGGCATAACACTGCAGCAGCAGATGTAGTGTAAAGTATGGTGTTTGTATAGAGATTGGCTGGAACTAACTCAAAAATGATCCTTATGGTTTCCTCCTATTTCCGCATCACACTGTAGGTGTCCTGGCAGCGTGGCAGATGTCCAAGAATATTGTGTGTGTGTGTGTGTGTGTGTGTTGCTGCTAAACGCTCGGCGGTGTGTATGTGACAGTCGGCGGACACCTACAGTTCTCATTACCAGTGTGAAAGAAAGTGGAGAAAGGGAAACAAAAAGAGAGAACGAGAAAGAAAGAGGGCTCACCAGGCAGTAAGTGTGTCAGTGTGTCCCAAAACTGGAGGCTGAGGGGATTCTGCAAATCCAGAGAGACTCCTCAACAATCCCACTGTCTCTTTTTTTCCTTTTATCATTCCAGACTCATTTCTCCCGCTTGCTTTTTCATACTTTCTCCTTCTCTGTAACCTTCATTAGTCTCCCCTCTCTCCCTCCGACTGTCTCCCTCTCAGCAATCTGTTTCTCCCCTCTCTCATTTTACTTTGGCACCCGCACACAACACTACAGATTTTAAATGTGTTTCTGTTCTGTTTCACTTCCAACAGTGCCACACAATAGGACGCCACCTGCTCATTATACCAGCAGAAGAACCAAAGGATGCTGATAATGTAGCTAAAGCAGAGCTGGAACAGGTGCATAGTGTTAGTGGACTGGCGCTTAATGTGGACATTTGTCTAGATGCTGCGGTGTTATGTTTCTTTTCTCTTCCTTGTGTCATGGTTATTGAGCCTTAACAATGTGATTTGTGGTTGGAAATGAAACATTTAACAGTTGGAGGTGAGAGAGACTTGTCAGTTCAAGACTTGATGCTTGACTTGCACCTTAGGGAGAGAGTTGTCCGGGTTTCCACAATGTCCTTATAGAAGTGTCGCTACTTGGCAGCTGTCTGGTAACATCCCTTCGCAGTTCTGTTGGGATAACAACACTAAACTTCCATCTAAATGCATGGGGAGAGAGCCGTAGCTGCAATTTCGTTGGTCATCTGGACATGAAATGTGCATGTGGGGAATCACAGATCATCCATCCATCCATTATCTATACACCGCTTAATCCTCACTAGGGTCGTGGGGGGGCTGGAGTCTATCCCAGCTGACTTAGACTAGCAACCTGTCCAGGGTGTCCCCTGCCTTCACCCTATCACAGGGCTACACTTAGAGACAGACAACCAAGCACACTCACATTCACACCAACAGATAATTTAGAATCACCAATTAACCTCAACATGTTTTTGGACTGTAGAAGGAAGCTGGAGAACCCATGCTGCACGGGAAGAACATGCAAACTCCACGCAGAAAGATCCCGGGCGTCCTAACCAGAACTTCTAGCTATGAGGCGATGGTACTAACCATCAAGCCACCTTGAAGCCCAATCACACATCAATAAGCGGAAAAATCTCCAAAGAGTTTGGTAGATTTTTACCAAAATAAGATTTCCGTTTGGCGGTTACAAAGCAGTCCATTGGTCTTTTTGTGAGAAAGGTTGTGACGTGTTATACTGCTGCCATCTTTATGGAATTTACCCATAGATCTTATGGAGGAGTGGCAAGTGTTTCTAAAACTCCTCTGGTTTAGATCTGTGTGTGGACCAGAAAGGCCTGGTCACACTGGTGTTCAGAATGTCAAAATTTCAAAGTGAATCATTCCATTGGCTGCAGCGAATCATGGATTTACTCTCAAGAAGGAGCTGGTGAAATGCTATGAAAACCTATTTTTGTACAATCACAAGCCATCTTGATGGTGTCGGCTTCTGAGAGAACGGCTCAACAACACATAATGGAGGAGGTTATTTTAGGGTCATTCCATCTCAAATTATCAGATTTTTAGAACAGGTTTTCCTTGACCGTCTCTGATATGCCTGAAATTTTGATGGTATAAAACTTGGTTATTGAATCTAGTCAACGATGAGACTTTTCATGACTGCTTCCACTTTTTTTCATATTTCAACTCACCCATAATCAGAGACTATGAGATGTACTTTTCCAATATTGGAGATTCTGAATCAGTGGCGTTATGAGAAATAACTGTGAAAATTTCAGGCTTTTGTCTTTAGTTGGTTAGTTTTTCAGATATTGTGCTGAAAGTTTTATTAATCTTGGGGGAAAAAAAACAAACTTGATGTGCCAATCTAAAATTTCACAGATGCCATTTTTAATATCCATAGTTTACATTGGCAAAAGTTTCAAGAAAATTAATGATAGTCAAGCAAAAGGCCCTGATGATTTGTGATGGAATAACTCATTCCCCTGTCAGCCAGTGTTGTACCATCTCGCTTCATGAACCCTAAAGAGTGAAACTTCCAAATAAAAGCATAGACTTCTCCACTATGCATGCGTGTATTGAAAGTGAGCTTATTGTCCCATTAACCAACCAAACTAACAAGCTTCCTCACTGAGCGTCGGCCACACAGTAGTTGCTTTTGTATGTTTCTTGCACTGTGCTGTTTGCTCTCGCTGGTATTGGTTTTGTTTTCAGGACAATACTTCATTTCATTCATTAAAGACTTTTATTGGGGAGAGAAAAGTGCTGAGCTCAGTCTAATCACTGCTTCTTAAAGAGTGTTTCGCAGTTTCCCAGCTACCAACCAGCTCTGAGAGCGGTCACTCCCACACCAGGCTCCTACAGCCAAATATGTTGTAGTGACACACAGATGAATGTTGCTGCTCTACTTTCTAGTGAGGCCAGGCCTTCAGGGTGATTTTTCTTTTTAAGGAGGTTACATGTCTTTTGTGGACGAAACAATGGCGAAATGGATTGCAGCTATTTTGGAGTTATGGTAATGGTTCCCCCAACCCAAAAAACAGGCATGTAGTGTTTGGAACAGACCAATTCAGCAGCTTTCATTTTGAAAAAGTAACAGAGCATTTCAGAAGCCAATTCCAGTTTGCAGCCTGCAGGCTTGCCCTGCTGTCTGCTACACCACTGGCTATCTCTGTTCACACAGCTGCACTGTTCTGACAGGACTGCTGGCTGCACGACCCCAGATGCCCAGCGGCCGCAGAGAGATTTATGACTCTCGTCAGACCATTTACATTCAACATTTCATTTGTGACTCTGTGTGTATGTGTCTGTGCACACTCTCACCGCGGGGCTCCATTCAGGCGCTAGCACATACCGTTCTGTGTATTTCGCTTGTGGCTGTGTTAAATTGTCCCACAGCCTCTGGCCTTTAGAGTCTCACAGGAGTCGTATGTTTTATGCTTTTAGATGTGCCAAAGTCTGCACTATTGTATCTGACAATACTACACTATGCAACAACGTGCAGTAGTTGTATTTATGCATTTATGCCACTACCTAAGAAGAACCCCCAATGATGCTTTGTGAAATGTAAACCATAGTAAGGGTCAGCTGAGTGCAATTTGGTCAGATGTGGCCCATTTGACTGTGTGGATGTTGGTTCCAATAGAGTACATAGTCCTCCAAATTTTTTCTTGTAATCCTTAAGATTTTTATGCTATAAAATTCAGTTGTTATTACTGGTTATGCCTGCATATTGTTTCACAGAGAGAATTTGCATCAGTGGATCCAGCAGTAACAATGAAAACTACCATACAGAATCCAGGTTGTGCATACACATGTACATACACAGAAATGCTTTTTTTGTTTTGTTTTTTTTAAACAATGTGCAATTTGTTCTTCCTCTGCTACATTTCTGACAAAACACCCACTCCATATGTTTGTTGCCACTGGTGGTCGATACATATGTGGTCAACCCCATTACCAAACAAGACAGTCAAAATTGGGCGACAAAAATGGTTCAGAACAGTTCCTTCACTTCAATATCTCGGCAGGTTAAAACCAGAATGCTCAGTGTTGGGTAAAAATTATAGTCATGGCAAATGGTTAAGGTGTGGTTTGGATTAGGCAACAACAACACTTGACGTATGTTAGGGATAGAAGTATAAAGACCATAGCTGAGGTGCTAATTTTGTTCAGAATCGATGATAATAATTTCTGTATTGCACCGGTCATTGTCAATGGAATCGTTACAAGTGCATTTTATACTTATTACTGCAGGTAAGTGCCATTATTTGCAGTAACCAAATTGGCCAGGACTGACTACTTAAAGCTGATGTAAGCAGTATTTTGGGGCGACAACCTTTCAACATATTGTATTTCAAGAGGTTTTAGAGGAAACTAGACTTCTGCACCTTCTCTTGGCTGATTCGTCAGGCTTCAGAAGATATAGCTTATGAAGGACCCAGGTCAGGTAAATGTACATATTTAATGTAGAGACCTTTCAACAAGGTAGCATTTACTGCCTTGTTATTAGGCAATCAGGTGACTTGTAAATTAGATTTGTACCTTTTCCCTTATATGTACACATATATAAATAAATATGGGTGTATGAATTAGGTCAGTCTTGGGTGTGTCCTCCAGAGACAGATGCTGTGCCTCATGTCCAGCCTGTTAGACAGCATGGATGGGGCTAGACAGACACCTCCTCCATCCCGTCACCACCTATGGTGTCCAGCGAGTGCCACACGGAGCAGGGGAGGCTGTGGTCAGACCCACACAGCCGTCACCTCCATATGGCCAAGTCAGACCTCGACTGTGATCTCATCCAGATCGTGGATGTGAAATACACCGGCGTTATCGCCTCGCATCGGCCTGAGAGGTCGGGCTTTGTCAGAGAAGAAATGAGAAAATGCAGTTATCACGCAGCTGCAGCAAAAATAATTACGTGGTATTAGATTGAACATCATGACACAGAGAGTCTGGGATTTAGGGAAATATTGGATGGGCGACGAATATAATCCTCCGCTCCCAGGTTTGCGCCTCTGATTGACGTGTTGTGTCGATTAAAATGTGCTACAGATGAAGAGAACTGCTCAGTTATCAGGAAGGCACTACATCCACACTTGTTTTGTGTCCGTCTGTCTCTCTCTGATGGGATTTTGAGCTTTGCAAGAAGGTATTGGCTGGACTGACCTTTCCATTTTTCTTCTTGCATTTTTCGGACCAACAAGTTGTCTGCCTGCCTCTGTGGGTCAGCGAGTTTGACCTTTTCACCTGGGAGCGTAATTCCACTTGACAAGTCTCTCTTACGGTCTCACACTCACAAGCTTGTGCAGTTTTGAATGGACGATTTGTATTGGATGTCAAAACAACCAATATATTTTTGGTATTTTATCTGATCACTCTTATGTATTATAATATCACAACAAAACTTTTTAAATCCCATCCTACGCCCACTGCACATCTTTACTTTTACTTAAATTGGGTAATTTTTTTTCCCTTTTCCCTTAAAAATGTTAATCTAGCATTATGGAAATGAGCTCTGCTGCTAAACACAGATCATCTGGTGTCTTCCATCATGGTTATAGTTGCTCGTTGGAGCACAGCATGGTGATAATACCACATGATTTAGAGGTGCATATGGCCTCGTCACCGGCGCCATGGGTAGCGCGTCTTCTGGTTGCACGCCAAAAAAATGGAAAGCAGAAAACGGGCGATTATTCAATGCCAACTTAAAAGAGAAAACGGCATCTTTGTGTTGCGCTAGAAACAAGTGAGATATCTGTTATGTAAAATTAGCTTTGTGTGTTTATCTACATGTATTGTGAAGTGACAATGATGGATACACGATGGCTTCTGCTCATTTAATGTCATGTGTAGGTGTGTCTTCCTTTGTGTGTTCGTCTGCCTGGCTGTGAGCAAACATATGTCCATCTATGTGTGTGCGTAGGTTGGTTGGGGAGGGTCACAAAGTCAGGGGAAGACAGGTCCGGTGAGGCCGGGGGTGGTGGAGGAGGAGGAGGAGGGCAGCAACAGTCGCCGTTTCGCTCCACCAGCCAACAATCTCCCCCTGTGTTGGCTCTGATAAGCCCAGGATGAAAGCCTTTTTCAGTGGGCAGAGTGACACTCCTCACCCCCTCTCCTGTAACTCCTCCAGCCAAGGCGAAGGACGCTCGCACACAAACGACACGGCGACGTCAAGAGGCAGATAGGCCTATTTGCCCACGCTGTGTACATTCACGCGCCACACGGAAGGACAATCACGCAGGGTCTGTCCATTCATCAGCTTTACTGCGTTTTCTCCCTTTTTTACGACTGTGTAAAAATGTCATTCGAGCTCTTAGCACCTGACAAGGGGACTTATCAGTTGTTATCAGCCTCTTCCCTGATTACCATACTCGCCGATCAAGCCGAGTGGCCTGGACGAGATGATACGAGGCGGGAGAGGGAGAAAGAGGAAGGGCGGGGTGGAGCTGGATGAGGTGAGCTGGAAGACGCTGTGACAAAGAATGAGGGGATGGTACAGTGAGGGGAAGTCATACGCCATCAATAAGTCTTTTAAATCCCCCCTATTCTCCTGATTTCTCCCTCCTTAACCTCTCCAAAACAGAAAGTGCCTCCCTCCTCCTCTTCCTCCTCCTCCTCCTCCCATCACTTATCAGTCACCAGACACTGTTTCAAGTCCGTTCCATTTCACTGCCCCTGTCTGTCTTCTTTGCCTATTTGTCGTCGTCTGTCTATCCGACTCATTAATACACTTTGGCGTCACCCCACCTTCGGAGGTGCCGCGGATTTTCTCCAGAAAGACCCTGTAAAGTAAAAGATAGCGACGAGAGGCACAGGAACCGCCTGTCATTCATGTGTGGCAGGGAGAGCCAATAATTTTGTCTAGTCTCACTGTGTGCGCTGTCAGCCGGTGACTGTTATATGGTTTGAAGTCAACCTTGTGCCAGAATAACCTAATAATACACCTTATGGCCACATGCTGCAGGCTATGTTTTGTCAGGTTAGACAGATGTTACAACGAACCATCTGGAGCTGTTATGGATATGTTGCAGGCATTTGCTGCTACATGCTGCAACACAAAAATGCACACATACACATGAAATATGCACACACACAAAAAAAAATGTCCCTTGATATTTAGTCGTTGCAGGGGGGGAAAACGCGAAAGCACAACTTCTTAGCGATAAAAAAAAAACCTCCAACACCCTTCCCATTAGCATAAAATTTCCCCCAGTCAGATCTTTGGATGAGTTCTTTGGCAGCGAAGGTGCAATTCTCATCTGAGACCAAATGTCAGTTAAACTAAAAAAGGAAAAACCTTCACTTTTTCCCCTTCTCTTTATTCTCTTTGCCAAAAATTTCTCCATCATGCATAACCGTCCAGGGAGACAGAAAGAAACAGTGGCTCTGAGTTGTTTCCAGCTGGTTGCTTGTAATATGTTTTTCTCTGACAGTCACCGGGACACCTGTTCGACAGCGTTTTCGTCAAAGCAAAATAATTCGGCATGCAGTTTGTGTCGTAGCGGCGGCGTTAGCATCGCGCTTAAAAATGCAAATGGACTGTTGTTGTGTCACTGTCAAGTGTGTTGTGAACCCACGGGGTGTATCTTGGGTCCAGGTGGTCTGAGGGGAGATTAAGTTACAGCAGGGAGCTGGTGTTGAATTCCCACTTAACCAACTTGGGTTTAGAAGTCATTAGGCCCACTCTGAGCCTGGCATCGAGTCCAGTTACAGATAGAATAACACTAAACCATCTGCATAGTAGGGGGGGTGATTACATTTAGTGCGGGGTGTAACCATAAGCCTTATGCTGATATGAGAAATGCCCTCAGGATGGAGGTTGGCTCAGGCACTGTTGTTTTTTGTTGTTGCGTGTGTTTGTGGAAATGTATTGTGTGGTGCAGTTTTATTAGGGCTTTTTAGATTTATGTGGCCATTAGCATTGGGGTATGTGGGCTATTTTCCATATAAAATACATAATAAGTGTATATGTACAAAGGTTTAGACAGAAATCACCCAAAGATATTCATGTAATAGAACAATCCAACATTATTGCATATTTCTACCCAACTGAATGAATTTCTGCTGGAATTTAAACCACCTCTATGTGCAATTAAAGGACCACTGTGTAGAATTTATGGGGATCTACTGGCAGAGAATGGACTGGAGTATTCACAATTATGCTTTCATTAGTGTACCTGTAACTATGAATTCTTGCTTTCCTTGACTCACAATGAGTTTTTCATATACAAACCGTGGAGTCCACCATGTTGCATTGCCATGTTTCTACAGACAAAACAAACACGGCGTCAAAACATGGCCTTCAGCGATTTTATCCACCCAACGTTCTCCTACATGCTTGGAAAGGGAGTGGTGTAGGATGAGTATTCACTTGGTTGCGAGCCTTAGTCCCACCTAGATGCCGCTAAATCCTACACACTGGTCCTTTAAGGCCTCCAAAGGTAACAAAAAACACATCTTTATCATTGCAACAACAAAAAAACCAATGTGAGTGTTTGCAGAAAGATTACTTGTAAGTGTCTTTTCAAAAACACAACAAATACCCATAACAGAAATGACTCATGTGAATGTTTTCACATCCAACAAAGCTATGGTTAAAGTTTGGCCAGACTAAAACACCAAAACAATTTTTGTTATGGTTTGGGAAAGGTTGTGGTTTGATTTTTAAAAAAAATGCAGTCAAGGTCTACTTTCTTGTTATCTCCAGGACTTTCAACTTTCAGATGTGTAAATATTCAAACTTTCCAATGATCTATGCATGTATTGAGCTAGATCTGCCTGTTCTCTTCTCCAGGGCTTCAAATACTACAATTTTGTCTTGCACAAGGAGTGCTTTTAGCATCAGTATTCACAGCTTGTAGCCATGTAGGAGTTTGAGCCAGGAGACTTTGGATCATGACCCATGTCAGACCAGTATTTTGTCAGTTAGTATCATTTTATTTTGTGACTTTGGTTTTATTCTCACTTTTGGGGTAAATTTAGTCCCCAAAACTGGTTAAACATGGTTAAGCTAAGGAAAGGAGACCATGTCATAACATGAACCACATGGTACATGCTTCAAACTTGTCATTTCATGAAAATGAGCAAAAGTGACAACACCAGAAGTTAATATTTGGATTTAATGGGGTCTATTTCTAACATTACCAGATTTTTGTAGATCTGTTACACCACCCAAAAAATGACACCAAAGGGTACCCAAAGTGTTCAAATGCAATGCCGTATGTAGTGAGTTGAGATAAGACCAGGTTCACTAGATGGTTAGTTCTTGACCTCATTCCAGAGAAGATCGAAGGTATACAACAGAATAAACGAACTACGAGATTAGAAAAAGATTTAGGTCGTGGTTGAAAAAACACTGTTTACTCTCCATAGGAAAGAGGACTGTTGACCCAGCCATCCACCCCAAGAGACTTTGCAGTGCTTCAACAATGTCACACTGCTTCTGTATCTGACACACAAAAGTCATACTTCCGGGCTTGACCAGTGCTGTAGTTTTTCTTTTTTACAACACAGAGAACCAGATTTTTCTTAAAACATGGCCACAAAATCAGTCTCATCTTCCTGAGTGCATTTATTTTTAGTCAGTCATCATCATTCCAACACGCTTCACAGCCTTGTTACGCGGAAATTAGGCGAGTGATCCATTTTTGAGAAACAATGATCCGAGTCAAGCTGCGATACGATCGGAAATTTAGCGTAGCACAGCCGCTAATCATCACCTGACTTATAATATGGTGGAGGTGATTAGCCATTCACTCACATTTTAGACTTGTGCTCAGCTGCCCAAAGCAGTGAATACAGTTGAAGTCTTGATTGAGGCGGGTCGGATGAGGGTTAAATTGCACCACAGTGTGCCTCTCACTTAACTAAGCAGCCGTGCTTTTTTTTGGATGGAGGTATTTTTCATCGCGGGGAGAGCTCTTCTCTACCCGCTCACAGCCAGCGGAGCGTGAAGTCGTTTTTCTTCCCCACCAAAGGGCGGACTGAGGAAGCCTCACGTTATGAATAATGCTAATGTGCTAGGTGCTTCCACTGAGCATAAACATGCATCACTTTAAAATCAAAAAAAAGTTTGGTGGGAGGAGGGAAAATGTTAAGTTCACACTCTAGGCTTCTTTTAAAGGAGGAAATAAAAAAAGGGACTTAATTTATGCAAAAAGCAGCACATAAATCTTTTATTTTCCTTCTCCCCCGTAAAATGTTTTCACTTTCCAGGCTTTAACATGTTTGCTAATTATGCCCCCTGCAACCAGAACTGGCTGTTTTGCCTTCAACCAAATATGTGCTCGTGTGAAGATCCCACAGACAGACTGCGTTCAGTCGTGATGTTCCACTTCTGAACGTTACATTTTCAATTTTAACATGAATATTAATGAACTTGTTGATGGTGAACCCAAGATTATTCTGGATCCTATATTTTAACTCTGTGGAAATGCTATATTATAGTTCCGGAGTTATAAAAACAAATTATGAGCTTGGGTGTATTTTTCTATTGCTGCTTGCTTCAGTGCTCCAAGCAACAAGAGAGTATGTTAATTTCCTTCTGATGTATTCAGTCAGCATTTATTCAGCTTCAGTCAACCTTTGATTTTGTCTCTCTGCCTTGGTTTTAGTATGTGATGTCACTTTTATGGCACTGTTTGAACCCCTGCTTGTGTGTCCAGTTAAGCCACAGCAGCCAGAACAATGACAACGATGGCAGCAGAATCTTGAAAGCGACATCGCCGGATCTGAACATCGGCATTAAACGCTGGGCGAAATCAAACAAAAAAAGAAAATAAATTAATGAGCTGCTTCTTTTTGTTTCTGCTCCCAAAAAGCACCCACTTTTAAGATGAGTTGGGGGGAAAATAAATGTTCCAATATCTGAATGCCTCAGGCTATGTCAAAGTAGAAATTAAAAACAGCCATTACTATTAGTTCTACCACTGAAAATCAAGAATTCTGACCCACAAACCAAGTTGTAGCTCAAGATCAAATGAGAAGAATCCATTTGTTTTGGGTTCTGATTAATGCAACAAATGTTAAAATGTAAAAGATGTGATATCCAGTGGCCCTTTTGCCTAGTTTTTTGGTCCAAGCATACATTTTTCAAGGCTGATTCCACATTTATTGCCATGAAAAGACCAAAACCAACAATCTGTTTTTGCCATTTCTCAGTATTTTATCTACTGTGTCAGGAAATCTTTGCTGCAACAGCTGGCATCTGTTGGTTTTAACAAATACTACTTAAACAGGAGTAAATGTTAGATTCATTTTCAGCTGCAGATTAATACACATTTGACAATCTAGTGAATATTAACAGCAGCAGAGCTCTGTGTGTGGGCTTACAATAAACTACAGTGCCCACATTCATGATAATGAAGGGGCACGTGACCCAGCGCGGCTCACTGATGTGTTATTAATAGTTTCTGGACAGCAGCGGAGGAATAAACTACATCAAGGTCAGTATTTGTTAATCAGACCAACTAATCAAGATTTATCGACTGTAGGACAAATATAGGCCAAGCTTCATACACGGCGCAAGAATAATTGACGTGCTCGGATGGAGAATGCATGCTGTTTCTCATATAGAAAAGTAACACATAACCTCGTTGTGAACTCAGCCGTCTGGATGAATTATGTGGGTGTAATCGGTGACCCCCGAGAGCCTAATTCAAACTCATTGCTAGTATGTGTCGAGGGGCTGCAGGAAGGGGCCACTCCATTGTTAAGCCCGGCTCACTGGCTGTTGTTTTAATGGCAGATGAGAGATTAATGGCGATCTAATGACTGTGGGGAGGACACAGCGCAACAATAGAGTCCTGCTTTAGCACAGGCCAAGTACATTAGTCAGTCAAGACAACTATCTGCACGGATGCACACAAGCGTACAGGCGTAAAAAAAAAAAGCACCCAGACGCACAGTCACGCGTACAGATACATGAAAATGAAAGTGCCGCGTATTGATTTGTCGGTTTAAAAAAAAGAAGTTTTACAGCCATCCGGTGTTCCCCATCTCATCACGAGCAAAAACAAACTGAGCTAATTCTCAACCCGCCAACCCCCCAATGTGACAAAAGGAGACTAATTTATGCATTGGCGACATGGTGCGCGAGGAATAAGAGCGTGGCAGCGGGGTTGGATGCTCACTCTTGGATCGCGGTAATTGTGATTTGGTTGCTAGGATGTTGAGGGTAATGAATGTCTTGTTGATGCAGTTTGTCATAACCCATGCCATCCGTGGCTGCTTGAAGACACAGAGCCTATTAGTTAAACACAGACACATTGGCCCCGCCATGATGTATGAGCCCACCAGGCAGAAGGCATTAGTCACTTCATGAGAAGAAAATGAAGAAAACTGACTAGACTACACTATATGTTGATTGTGGATTAAACTAGGCAGACTGAAGCAAACCTCTTGACTCTTGCCGTCAGGTTTTTTTTTCAGGCTCGAGCTGCAAATTAGAGGTTTTTTAATTGGAGTTCACACACGGTTTGGATTATCTCAGCGATGATATGGGAGGAAGTTGGGTTTTTTTTTCCCCCTTGAAAGTACCACCAGCACATACGCTGTTGTATGAATAAAAGAAAAAACCCACATTGTAATTCCAAAAAGCCAAATACAAGACAAATCATGTTTCATTCCAAGGCTGCACCGGTGGGAAGGATCTGTATTCATGAAACCTAATTGAAAGGAAGCCCGCCTTGCATATAAAAGTGGTACAAAGAGCAGGAAATGAGATGGTTCTTAATGCATTCGCTGACAGATGATAACCTTTGATTTCTCCCCACTTACATCAGAAATGGCTGCTTGGAATGACAGTCACATGTCAACAGTCTCTGATGTCGGTGTGCGTGTCTCTACTGCCGGGGTTGTTACGCCGGAGTAGGAAAAGATAGACATGTGAAGAGCCAGAGAGAGAAAGAGAGAGAGGAGAAAACCCCCCTGAGACCCAAATAACAGGCGGAAACACAGAGATATGCAGTTTCTGTTTATAGACTGCTTTGGCAACATGGAATATCTTTTTTTTTTTTTTTATCAAACTGAAACGGGCTGACTTACAGTGACAACGGCAGACATAAAGGGGGGAAAACACCTCGACAACAAGACAAAGAGAAGCAGCCCACAGAGGAGAATGTGAGAAATAAGAGTACTAATAAGAACAGATCAGATGTTCATGAGTCATAATAAAGAAAATGGAGACGTGCTGCCGTGAAAGATCAACACTGAGCCGGCATTGTGTCTGCAACCGCTTAACAAGAAAAACACCAAGATAGGATACAATACAGGCATCGTGACATACATACAGCGCACTAAGCAGTTGGCACGCTCGCCTTGATCGGGAAGCAACACAAAATGATGTGCCAAAATGTCATATGGAAGTGTTTTTCTAATCTCTTGCTGCACTCCCATCTTCATTTAGCTGTTGGTCAATGCAGTGCCTGACTCGTCCAAACTCCCGGTTCAAGAGGTGGCACAGTGGAGGAGCTGAGGCAAGCCGTATAAATGTGTCTGGGCCATGAACTGTCCTATGATGGCACCAACCAGTCAGGCAAAGCAGACACACCTTTAATTATGCATAACTTTAAGCCTTAATGTAACCAAAACAGGTGAGTTATATAAAAATGTAACTCCTGTATAATTGTCAGAAAAAGGAAAATTAGTTATTGAGACCAAAACTTTTTTTGTGCCAGGTTTTAAACATGTTTATTCCTGTTGTAAAGTTGAGCATTTTAACAAGGGGGGTCTATGGGGTTTTACTTGCTTTGGGAGCTTGCCTCAAGTGGCCATTCAAGGAACTGCAAGTTTTCTAAATTTTTCACACTGCCTTAACTTTTCAGCTCCAGAGGCTACGACTTGGTCACTACTCCAGTGCCATTTAGTGACAGTATTCATATTCATGGTTCTGTTGTCTTTGTCAACACCAATAATAATCAATTCTTGCCCCTCCACAAGCCGAAGTGTCCTCAAGCAAAAACTGAACCCCAAGTTGTTCCTGATGGCAGGCAGGCACCTTGCATGGTCGCTCTGTCACCATTGTTGTGTGAATGGAAAACACTGTAAAGCACTTTGAGTACCACTACGATAGAAAGGCACTATATATGAGCAAACTATTTACCCTAAAAGTGTACTGACAGTGGTTTATAGGACATATTTCTCCAACAACACCAAACAGTTCATTCTATAATTTGGCTAAAACAAATAACACAGCAGCCCTTTTCCTACCCTTGATTTTATGAGGACACTTGGGTAGAACAAGGTTAGTTGTGGGACATGTTGTGTTTTAAACATTCAAATGCTTGCAGATTATCTAAAAAGGTTTTGGAAGAAACAATGTTTTGTTTTAGTCCCACACAGTGAGTCAACAGTGCATGATCAGCTGTGGGGCAGCAAAGTCGATCTTGTTGAAGGACACTTTGGCAGCGCACGTGCTTTATGACGATGGGCTTAAATGCAGGATAACCAGTTGAAGGACAGAACACCAGCCTGTTACTTCTAGCGAGTATCATTGAGCTTAGACATGTGGGAAACACTGGCTTCTGTTGTTGCTGTGAGACCATTTAAAGCCTGCTACTCAAAGTTTTGTCCATTTTTATCTTTCATGCTCCCTCTGAAGGTGAGATCTAACAGCTAAAACCCGCCAGCGCTGTGAAGAGCGATACCAAGAGGAAACACAGTCTAATCTACTGCACACAGATACTGTGTGATGTGGAAGGGATTGACCTGAGCGAGCTACTTAACATCCGTCCCGACAGCAGCTATTTAATCCATGTTTCATGTTGTCATCCCGTCTTCCTCATGCAGAACTAATTGGTTGTTTTCGCCTGTTGTGCCGGAGCCAATGTCTGTAAAAAAGAAAAAAAAAAATCTGAAGGACACTCATAACAACTTGTGCACACACTCGCAGGCATGGACATAGATGCAATCATGGGTGCAGATGAGCACAGGCGGGAAGAGCTGAACTCAATTCGAGCAGTGAGGGTTTCTAATAAGAGCACTGAGTGAAATCTCCTTGAACCCGTTGCCATAGCTTATCGCGCACACGTGCACTCACCCCAAACCACCAACACAAGCGCTTCCCCCTCCTTCCGCGCTCGCTCCCCGTCTGATTTGCATTTTGGTTAACACTGTAATTGCCTCTCATTAAATACCTTGTCACTTTGATTAATTGGCGTGATACAGAAATGTAAAACAGCAGAGCGTTACAATGCATAGCGAGCAGTTGCTGATTGGGAAAGACGAGCGAGTCGGGCAAAAAAAATGCAAAACAGAGGTGAAAAGTCCCTCATGCACTTAAAAATAAACAAAGTAAATAAAGTTGAGTCAGGCTCTTTTTTTCTTTTTTCTTTTTTTTTTTTTTTTATGATCCAGATGCAAATCTTCCAAAATCTGGAGAAAATAACACAGTTGGGAGGATGATTTGCCGTTACTTAAGGTCAAGACTTAACATTTTGACTAAAAACCATTCTCCTCTCCTTGGATCCACTTCCAGTTTCTAGGCAGATGGTGTCAAATGGATATACTGACAAGGAATGATGTGTTTTAGCCACAGAGTTTTTGTCTTAAGTTTCTCTCACTGAAATAGTGACCTAGATGTTGTGAGGCTGAATTGCTCCTGGTTTGAATCCACAATCAGTGCAACAATGCATTCAACCTTCCTCCACGAAGGCGTCTCCAAGCATGCCAAGGTGCCCTTGAGCTCATCCCCGGCTGCTCCAGCAAAGGTGATCACAGGCCAACGCAAAAAGCCTGAAATCCCGTCTGTCTAAATATAGGCTAAAGTGAATCATATCACATCATAACAGCAGTCATCTCCTTCAGAAAATCATCACACTTAGCCTAAAATTACCTATAATTGGAGTGAATTATATATTTTAGCCGATCCCAGACACGTCTTAAGTAAAAGCTGTGAGAGTCTCTATCTCCTTTGAAATGGCAGGTGTTGTAATTGTACAGCAGGTGAGAAGTAATATAAAAGTTAGTTTGCACTTTCTAACTTCAAAGCGCTTAGAATTGGTTTTTCTTTTTAAGGAAAGTAAACTTCAACAGTATGTTTCTGCCGTAACAACACACCTAGTTTGAAAAATCCACTTGTTTTGAATCCTTGACATACAGAAAGTTTGTATCTTAAAAAGAAATTCTGAACCTTTTTTTTTTCTTTTTTTTAATAATATGGGAAAAGTTAGTGTGTCCTATAGTCAAGGGTGGAAGATCAGAGTTGGAGATTCCAATGTTGCATGTTGTTGATAAGTATAACTACGTAGAATCAAATACACACAACCTTTGCTGCGTTTACGTCCACCATTGACTAAAGTCAATGAATCAATCAATCAACAAGATCACCCATCGGTTTCTGGAAGAACAGTTTTGAACCTTGGTGTTGAGGCTCCAGCCATCATAACAGGTAGTTTATGGTAAATAATCAGTAGCTGATGTTAAACAGTTGTCTTGAACATTAGCTATAGAGACCCTTTTTTTTCTCTTTTAACAGACTGTAAACATGTTGATTTCTGCCAAAGTTCGGTTTTTAAACATGGGGGTCTACGGAGATTGACTCACTCTTGGAGTCAGCCTCAAGTGACCATTTGCGGAACTGCACACTTTGGCTTTGTTTTTTCAGTGCCGGAGGTTGTCGCTTGGTGTCCACGCTACTCCACCAGTTTAGGACCCTGAATATAGAGACTGTAGTTTTAGTTTGAAAACTTCATCTGGAAAACAGGCATGAATAGAGACTTTTAGAAATTATGATGCAGACGCCTCAGTTGCTTCTTAATTAGGTCTTATCATGCGACCTTCCCTTGAGTCATCATACTCTCTCTCCATTACCCTTTTCTGGAAGACAAAGCTGAAATCTATGCTACTGCGGCCTTAGCAGATGCTCACACTTTCACAGATGCAGTGTCTTTTTCTTTGTCGCTTCTCCCTAAAAGCTTTGACTGAAGAACAGGCAACAGTTGCTTCATGCACAGTATCTCCCTCCTCAGCCACTAAAGGAGGAGTCATGTCATCATCATCATGTCTTAGTGGCTTTACTCACCAGTCACTTTCTTATAGTGTCACGATCGCTCAGTTTTTGAGGCAAATTTACACATATCCCATTTTCCTTCCATTTTTTAATGGCACCTGTACTCATAATTACATTGAGTGATCATGCTTTTAAATAATCTTTTCGCAAAGTTGCTTGGAGCGTTCTTTTGTCTTCACAATGTAGTTATATCCAGGAGTACTGACACTCTAGTGACTGGACCGTCCAGATGCAGGTGTCTTTATACTACAATCATTTGAGACACATTTACTGCACTCAGACGATCTTTATTTCACTAAACGTGTGACTTCTAGCACCAACTGGCTGCAACTGTGTTGAATTAGGGAACACTGCACGCTTTTTAAATGATATAGTTTTAATTAATCGACATTCAATTGTAGGAATCTTTTTTTTTATTATTATTTTTTTTACTTTGACATCTTTTTGGGTAAATTCTTGTCAGAAAAGTGAAATTATATTGATTTAGTCTTGAAAAGCAATAAAGAGGGAAGACTTCCAAGGGGGGTGAATATGTTTAAAGATGCTCTGTAATATCAGCCTTTATCTGACAATAAACAAGGAAAAATGCTCATCACAAACAGTTGTAAACAAAGAATGCAATGAAAGGTTTACTCCGACCCCCTCCCTCTTTTGTTTGCCTGGTTTTCCCTGGTTGCTTGTCACACATGCATCAATAGCACCGCGTCTATTCTCATCCCGCATACGGCGTGATCCAGTTGACCGAGCGTATAGCCCACCAGTTGCACAGCCTGCCACTCAAATGTACGAAACCGCGATCTCCTTTGTCTCCGCTGCGCCGGGCGATATTGCATGTCAAAGACTTTTATTATTGAAATGAGACATTTATGACAGCGGGCCCTCCTGAATCATCTCGACACAGCAAAAGGAGGAAGAGAAATGAGATTTGGCAGATTACTGGGGCACTCCACCTGCGCTTCCTCACTCATCACAATATGCCACTTCCTATGAATGTAAAAGGAGTCGCGATTGTATTGAGGTAAAGTTCACCAAAAAAAAAAAAAAATCATGATCCGGGGGATTGTGGTTAAAAAGAAAATGTGATGGTGTTGAACGCTGCGTCTCAGGGGCACATGAGGTCAGCGTTGAATGGATACGGGGTCCCTCCTGGGCGGCGTATTGTTTCCATTGTGAGCCTGTTCAGTGTAAGATGCTGCCATTATTCAGTCAAACATGGTTAATGCAAACAACCGCATTGTCGTGCTGATTTAAGCCTGTCTGGAGCTGATGTAATGCTTGAACCACACATGTGTGTGTGTGTGCTCTGTTGTGTGTTTGCTTCCATTTGTTCACAATGACACCATATCTGTCAGATTTAGCTGTGAGGTTGAGTGGTTTCCATCCAGCTCTTATCTCTGCGCGACAAACACACCTATTCACGGGGTAGCAGCAGCCACACACACACAGTCACACAAAAACACACACACAAACAAACAAACGCTTCGTCTTATCTCTGGGCTTTTCTTATCGGTCCTGTTTGTATTCAAAAGCGGAGACAACATTTAGCCATCTTAGGGGCGAGCAGATAAAACCTTCAGACGCATACGAAGGTTGACACGAACCTCCAGCTGAGCACGTTAAAAGCTTCAGGTGAGGCACTGATTGGCTTTCACTGCGCAACCATTTATTGTACTGTGTGAAAAATTACTCAAAATGTGTAATTTCTTTTCATTAACTACAAAGCAGAGCTTAAACTAAGCGCTATATGAATAGCCCAATGTGGCTCCGAGACTCTAAAGCAGAAAAGAGAGAGCTTATGTTGTCCTCACTGAAAGTTGTTGGCAGGCAACGTGTTTTCAGCTATACAGCAAACCTAACATAGTACCATAGACTGTATAAAAGATGGATGTAGCTACCGTGACATCACCCGTTGGTTTCTGCACTGAGAAAATGAAGCCAGGGTTTTGCTACTTCCTGGTTGACATCTTGGATTTTTGGAGCCAGTGATGCAAAAATCGTCGGAGGGGGACGGAGCCATAGGAGCAGCGATTGGTCAGACGGATTGAGAGGCGGGCCCTCTCTGCCCGTCCACATTTACCGCCTTCTGCTCGCTTCGTCTGTATGGTCACTGCCAACTGTCAATCAAGCCAGCCACGCCCCTTGCCCCGCAAAATTTTGACGATTTTTAAAAAATTCAGTATTGATTTATTTTCAGATTGGCCACCTCATCTCTGGACTTGATCATGAAAACTCATTTTTTAAAAATCCTGAGCTGTAGGAATGCAGTATTTCGTGATCTGTGATCACTTCTGTTCCAATTCATTTCTATGGGAGCCAGGGCCTGGGTTGGCTTCATTTTTCAGGGCCGGTTGCTACGTTCATCTTTTATACAGTCTATGCATAGTACTCATATTCTCCAATGTTGCATCCTCCAAGGATCAGGCAGGTGATGTATTTGGCAGGATTTAATAAATGGAAATATTCATACTTTTCATTTTGTGAAACTGAAAAAGAACAAAACAATACAAATATAAGTAACAAAAAGTACTTCTGCTACACCGTCAAATCAGGTGATAATTAACTTATACAAGTGTCTCAGATGCACAAATGTCTATACATACATGCAGAGAAATGTAAATATGTAAATAGTTTGCAAACACACACATAACCTTAACCACAGGACTAGCACGTTTACCCGGCGCTAACAGCTAGCTGGTCTCCAAAACACAAAGTATATATATTCAAAGTACAGAAATAGTAACATAAACATGTTAACGTAATATTCAACAGTGCGTAACTTATGGATGAAGCCGTTTATGTGGACTTTCATGCAAGGATTAACTGGATGAGTACAGATTTTCCATGTTCACTCTGAACCCAGAAGGTCAAATGGAAGCTTCTAGAACATTACTTCCTGTTTCAGTGCAGCTGCCTTTTTGCTATTATCAGATGGTGCTAAACAACACTTAAATGAACTGATATACAATACAGAGCCGCAGTTAGCCTTACCTAGCGACAAATTCATCCACATTCTTCTAGTCAAAAATCTTTTTTCATGTTGTGATGTAATATTATGTCAGTTTATGGTCACACGTATGTTATGCTATCGCTAAATCCAAGGGTTAAGTTGGGATTTGTGAGGAAGCCAAGCTCCTATCTGGTGAAATCAGGGCTCACAAACCAGATTGCACACAACAGAAGCAGGGACTGTTTCTTCAGTAGAAAGTTGTTTTTCTACTGTTCTATAGTTGTGGACGATTACCAAAACACTGTTTCTGGAAAAAGATGCTGCAGCTAAATTTTTCAAAGGTCGTTTATTGAAACAAAAAAAACACACAAATTTTTTTTTTTATCCCATTCGTGTCTGTTCTATTGGTAAAATGTGAGTCAGACATTTGATATAAACGCTATCTTAGCACCCAGATATCACGAGGTAGGAGCATTCTCATATTTGCTTGATTTTATTGTGAGCAATCTGTAGCTTTTGGGTAATTTAAATGAAGCAACATTTGTAACAAATCTGAAGAAAATAAACTATTATCTTTGCAAAACAGTAATTAAATTGTTTTTTAGTCATATTTAATGAAACACTGACACTCCTGCCATACATAAAAATTGATATATCTATGCACTGATCCAACTTAAGTACAATAAACAGTGTTTTCAAGATTGGGTGAACAAATGTTATTGTATTTAAACAGCAGCATTGCAAACTCTTTAATTATCCCCTTAATACGCCACAAAAAAATGCAGTGATCCTCCAGTGGAAACCATATTTGGATGCTGAATATATAATTTTACTGAGAAAAACTGTAAGAACGGTTAATCTGTGCAGCAGCTCAGTTGTTTGCTCTGCAGGAAAAGCAACGTTACTGCCACATGTGGAATTCACACACAGTCGACCTCTCAGTTTGGAAACAGTATCTAATGTGCTGCTATGTGATTCTGCAGCTGTTCAAATAAGAGAGGGCGACATTCTCTGTTTGTTCAGTGCAAGCAGCGTCTTCAAGTAGATTTCAAGAGCTAAGTATAGGAGTTGGTGATGCTGTGATACTGAATCTTGATGGTAGGGTGCAGGGTCAGGAGATCTGGTGGGTTTTAGCTCAAATTTACCCCCAAATGCAAACATAGTTAAGGAAAGACTTGAGCCAGTGCAAACCTCGTTTTGCTCAAGGTTAACTAGCTAGCTTAAGTTAGCAGACCAATGGTTGGAACTGCCCCACAGTGTGGTTTAACATGGTTAAACTACATTTAAATCACATATTTAGGTCCCAGCGCTTTGTTTTTTCTCAACACTGTAGCTTTAAAGATGCAACATTTCCACTGAAATATGGAGAAATGAAACATAACATGTAAATATCAAAGCAAAATAATGAACATACAAAATGGTCCAAAATAAGGCAAATGACATTTCCGCTAAAGGCCATAAGATCGATGATGGACACACACACTGCACTCACAAAGTAGAAACACACACACAAGCTTCACTATATTCATTCCTCAAAGTGTATCAAACACACCACTTTGAACCCTGACCTTTAAGGAAGGAGTGTTTGGACAGACCAGAAGCGCTGCTTTAGGGCTACTGGGAGCCATTTTTATTGGCAATGATAACCTTTAACTTGAGAGGTATATGAAGGCTGCGCTAGATTGTTGGTTCATTACTGCCGTCCCTATGGGCTGCTGTGAACTCCCACTATTTTTAGTGTTCTCGCAGTAGCTTTGGTGGGTCCTATCAGATGATGTAATGATGTGTTATTGTCTCTTCGTCGTCTTGGTCACAGTTGAGTAATGAGAGAAGGATCTTGTAATCAAAATGGAATTACTGCTTGATATTGATGGAAGCCACACATCTGTATGTCTCATCTACTGCATGTGAAGCTCCCATACATGCTTATTCAAGCCACACACACACACACACATAGTGAAAGGAGGGTAGCCATTAGAAATAAATTAAACTGCAGTCTTTGCATGAGCAAACACTAATATATAAATAACAGTAAGATAACGGAACAATAAACAGAAAGGATGCTTTATGTGTCACTACAGCTTCAGTGCAGACTTTGTGTGATTAAAAATAGACAATAGCATGACTAACATAGTAATGAAATATGCACTTAAAGCGTAAGTGGACATAAGGAAAGGAAACGCGTGAATGAACTTCTTCATTCACAACCTTTTCGCACAATCCACATCTCAATTGGCTTAAAGCTTTTAAAACCCCTTCTCCAACTTGTCTGCTCCTCTTTATCTCCTCATTTGTGGCTTAATTATCCCTAATGTTGTAAATTCAGTGTATATTATGTCCAAATGCGTGATGCCCACAAACACCCACACACACACACATGAAGCCTGCATGTTCTGAGCCATTATCCCTGGTCTTTGTCACATCTGCTGGCTATTAATCAGCTCCCAGTTAGCTCATCAACAAGCAGATTGAATGGAGGGACAACAGCAGGTAAACACACCGGCAGGTGTACCTGCACAATCACTTCCTGCCTTCCAGAGCATTCCCACTGATTGGAGATTAATGTGTCCATCTGGACCTCATTACAACTTCAAAATGTTATGGAACTTTCTCTGTGCTTTTTTGGGAAGATTGGATACTGAAATGAAGTTAATATGAGCAGAGGACAACTGTTTGATGAAATGAGGAAGGTCACATGTTTGATGTAGCTAGCTGGAACGCCATCATAGCTGTAGAGGCCATTGTGGGGTGTGCTCTGATGGTCAGCTCACTGTTGGTACTACTACAACAACCAGTACAAACAACAACAACAAAAAAAAAAAAATCAAAAATATTTTATTCTTTTTTAAGAAAAATTTTTTTTTAACAGTATTTCTTTTGCTGTAACTCATATTTTTTCTCTTGTTATGTTAAATTACAGATAATATACAGTAAAATCACAGAAAAAAAGTATTCATTTACAGACTCGTCTTAAAGTGGATTGTCAATGTGGCGTTCATGTACAAAAATCTGTATTTTTAAATTATTTTTATAATATTTATTACAATATCTATTCACTCTTTTCTTCACTTTATTTAAATCAGCAAAAAAGTATTATTTACAGATATTTTCCATTATCGGAAAAAAAAAGACTTCTACATATGTAGAGGATTGAAAATGCCAAATCATTTAACTGTTATTTTACAGATTTTCCCTGCTAGTTTTTTTGTTTTTTCCAGATAAGAAAGTCCACTTAAACAGAAGAATTGTAAAAAAAAAAATTCATGCTAATCCTTAAAGGGGCCAAAACTGTAAGTTATGTTCACAGTTTATTTTAACAGATTTACATAGTGTCCAATTTGCTGCTACTAAACGCTTCCCAGAGAGTAAATAAAAGCATTTCAGTACGCATCATTGCATGTTTCGAGTTGTCTGACCAATAACGATGCTGGTGTTTGGCATTTGCTTTCACAGTTTAAGCCCTTTACAAACACTCTCAGGCATTTCAAATCAATGTACACAATACATTTCATGATATGACAGACTGAAAATAAACTGAATGTTTCAGAGCAGACAAAGCCTGTAATTGGGTAACACAAAGAGCACAATAGATGAAGTAAATCCATACATGTGTGTTCTCACATTGACAACCTTCAGTGTGGCGTCTTACAGGAGAACACCTGTTCTGAGCTGAGTCCCTTGTGCCACAACCTTTTCTGATACTGTGAATGAAGTAGACTCTGCTTACTAAAACTGTGTTTTTGTGCAGCTAGCAAGGTCCACACTTCTGCTTCTCCCTACTTTCCAGCTCAACTGTGTAAAATCAGTGCTATTATTCTTGGTCTAATGGGCTTAATGGTAGGAATTAAATGTAAATAATGCATCTGAGTTAGATTGATTTGAAAATGAATGCCGAGGCAAAACACAATGAGATGAAACGCACTCATTAAAGCAGGCTTTTGGGAGTTTTTTTTTTTACTCCTTCAGCAAATGCTGGAATCCAGCACATTATACAGGTTCTGTAAATTCTCTCATCGCCTAAAGGTTAGCACATTTTTTGAAGAACTGGTCAGCAGTTAAAATGTCTGAACCTGCGAGGAAAAGTGTACTGTGTAGGTAAAATAGGGAGGAGATGTAATGGGCTCTCTCTGTCAAGAATTACTGCCAAAGTGCCCTTTATAAAAGCACTTAACTTGAAGTTGCTTTATAGGAAGTCATTCAGCTCCTAACTGTAGAGACTTGTAAAGGTATTGTAAGGTTTCCAGGTGTGAATGTGAAATAAGCTGCTGCCGAAACAACCGCGATATGAGTGACAGATCTCAGTGGGTATTTGAAGGTTTTAAAAAAAGCCGCCTCTTCCTCCGCTTCTCACTCACGTCTTCCCCGCGGATTGTTCATTAGTCGCCAAAGACTCACCTAACGAGACTCTCTTTTCCCTAAGGTGAACGGGCGCGACTTCTCCAAGGCGGAACATGACGAGGCGGTGGTGGAGGCCATCAGGCGAGACCCCATTGTTGTCCAGGTGCTCCGGCGAACGCCCACCAGAGCCACGGCCGCCGTCGTGCACAACCACAGCGGCGCACCGCAAGACGTGTGTGTGGTCGACGTCTGCACGCAAACGGACATCACCTTCGAGCACATCATGGCGCTGGCTAAGCTGCGGCCCGCTACCCCGCCGGTCCCTGACATCTGTCCCTTCCTGCTGTCTGACAGGTGAGGCCGAGCGCTTGTAGGAAAACATTACAGCTATAAAAGCAAGCAAGTGTTCACGCCGCACGCTGAGGTGACACAGACAGGTTGGAAATCCTTCCTAACCACGGCTGAGAAATCGTTTTTTTTTCCCTCCCTGAGGTTCCACCGCTCTTCTCTTTCATTTCACAGTAGCTATTAAGCAGCCGTATCTCAGTGTGGAAACCCCCCAACAAAGCTAAGTACTGTGATATCATTATGCAGAGCCAAACCCGCATGCAATAATTGCTTCGGTGTGCTACATCCATTTTCTTTAATGGGTGCTTTTGCTGGGCGATTAAAAGCCAATGGGCTGATGGAGCAGGCATTCTGATGCTACATTCATTCTGTGGCTATTTATAGGGCTTTGCCGGGCAGCAAATGAAATCAATTTGTCCCATAAAACTACAAATCTGCTAGACTTGGTCAGTGATTATGGGAAGGCAGTTCTCATGGTCACCATTTACAGAGGTCATGGCTTTTATAAGGGGAATGGTTGAAGTCTACATTGGTGTTTTGGACTTTTTTTTTTTTTTTACAAAGCTGGAAATCCATTTCTATAAAAGTGGCCTAAAAAACTAGGAAAAGATGATAACATGCCCATTTGATGGAACAAGAAGTCATTTAATACGGATAAAAATGGTGTCGTAGAGCAAAAAAAGGCAACCAACATGAAGCCACTTGCATCTTTGGACATACAATAATGATCTAACTGCTTCTTTTCTTTTTTTCTCTGTAGCTGTCATTCCATCCACACCATGGAACACGAGTTTTATGAATGTCCAGAATATCTGTCCAATACCCCAGCAGAGGTGGAGAGGACCGAGGAGTACGAGTATGAGGTTAGCATCATGAACTTGTTGTATCCATCCATCAATTTCCAGAGTTTGCACAGAAAACAAAGAATTGTTGGATCAACCTAAAATGAATTGCTTTATTCAGTCACATGCAGT